>NC_063350.1:56076922-56109327 GCF_021869965.1 Rhincodon typus
AATGAAGAAGGGTCCCGACCCAAAACGTCAGCTTTCCTGCTCCTCTGATGCTGCCTGGCCTGCTGTGTTCATCCAGCTCCACACCGTATTATCTCATTACGATTGCTTATGTATTGAAGACTCTGGGAAGTTCTAAATATTTTAAATTATATAAATTAGCTGTTTCAATTTAGAACAGTCATTGCAATACTTGGAGTTAAGTAAGATATGTAGCAGTTCAATCTGAATAATCCTGCAATCAACCACCGAACAAAATGAACTAAAGATAGCCAGTCAACAAATTATAATAACGTTATAATGGTTATAATAATGTCTTGCCCTGTGCCTTCGACCAATTCACAGTCAAGTCTATGCAATATGAGTCACTTGAAACAAATGGACTGCAATGTTGCTATGTCCTGGGCTCTGTAGACTGTGAAGGTAGCGCAGTGTCTGCTGAAGGAGCAGATTTGAGAAATTGGCTGCTGCTTCTTTATGGCTTTCTCTCTTTCTCAATTCCTGAAGAGACCAGGGCCCGATTTTAACTCTGTGCCAAGTGAATAGTCTTTAAATGGGCTAAGACCTCACCCAGGGAGTATGAACAGACCAAGAGTAAGCCGTTTGATTTAACCCTTTCCTTGCAGTTTGCTTACATAGCCTTAGTTAAAGACTCTAAAGCAGCAGTCAAGGAAAAACACAAGGAGCTGAAGCGGGCAAAGAAAGTACAGAGGATGACAGAAGATGTGGAGCAAAGAAATCGACAAGGTAATCAATTGCAGCAAATCAGTTTCGGTAACTCTGGGGTCCTTGGTGCTGTAGTCTATGTTCAATTAGTGGGAACAAAGATAAGTGAGACATTACCACTTCATAATGCAGCTTCTGGAATACAGTCTGTTGGAAAAGAGCTGTGTGGCGTTACTGATAATCTTATTCAGCAAATCAGCTGGGCTTGTAATATAAAATACAGTGGTGCTCCTCCATTACCTGGGCAAGGTGTGCTGTCCCTGTTTGCTAATAGACATGAACGGAGCTTGTTATTGGGGACAGTGCAATGGCTCAGTGGTTAGTACTGTTGCCTCACAGTGCCAAGGACCCAGGTTTGATTCCAGCCTTGGGCACCTGTCTGTGTGCACATTCTGTTCAGTGGTCATTGTTTTGAAATTAGTTCATCAATTCTCACTTAGCAGGCTAAAAGTTACTAAAAGCTCACAAAAGCTGGAATATCTAATAATGATAGCTGTGGCTCAGTTTCTGGTTCACTTGCCACTGAATCAGTAGATTGAATCTGAGATTGAGCACTGAAGAAACTAGGACTGAGAGAGCTCTCAGATTGTCAGACATGCTGTCTTTTCGGATGAAATGTTAAACAAAGGCACTACAATGCCTGTTCTTCCTCAGGAGGCTTAGGAAATTCGGCATGTCCATAAGGACCCTCACCAGCTTTTATAGATGCACCATAGAAAGCATTCTATCTGGATGCATCACAGCTTTGTACAGCAACTGCTCTGCCCAGGACCGTAAGAAACTACAAAGAGTTGTGAACACAGCTCAGACCATCACGCAAGCCAACCTTCCATCCACTGACTTCATCTACACTTCTTGCTGCCAACATCATCAAAGACCCCTCCCACCCCAGTTATAATCTCTTCCAACCTCTTCCATGAGGAAGGAGATACAAAAGCTTAAACACATGCACCAACAGGTTCAAGAACAGCTTTTTCCCCCGCTGTTATCAGATTGCTGAATGGATTTTGCAAATTTCACATCTAATGTTGATCTTGCTTTTGTGTCTGTGCAGCTGTAACTTTGTATTCCTCGCTCTGTTCAATCAACCTACGATCTGTATGTCCTTGTTTACTATGATCTGCCTATACTACACGCAAAACAAAAACTTTTTGCTGTACTTAGGTACATATGACAAGAATAAATCAAATAAATAAATCGGATAAACAAATAAATATATGCCTGCTCAGATGGATGTACAAAATCCCATAACACAATCTTGAAAAGCAGCAGGGGATATGTTCCTGGTGTTCTGACCGATATTCATCCTTCAACCAAAGTTACAAATGACAAATTATCCAATGATTATTACATTGTAGTTTGAGGGAGTTTGCTCAGCATGTATTGACTGTCGTGTCTCCTGTTTCAGAGTAGTGAAATAGAATGGAGAATCCGCAAAAGGATTTCAGTGTCTCAAAAGGATTTGAGATGTCCAATGATTGTGAAAAAATGTAGATAAATGAAAAGCTTTCTGTTCTTTTTCAATAAAATAAACATCAGTAACAGTATAACATTAGCAGACTTCAGGACAGTCTTGTAAACACTGTCCTTGCATCCTCATTCGCAATATAATTATGATTTCTCATTTCAGTACTAATGTATGTTCCAGTTCCTACCTCCCTACATCACATTAAAATCTCTTCGAGTTGTTGCTTCATGGCCTAGTGAAGAGTCCTGTGTGTACATTTGAGTACTGCTTCCTCAGTTACAGTACTCCTGGTATTTTACCCTGTCAATCACAATACTTTGCTCAGTAGTAAGTTGTTCAGACTTTAAATGTCCATTCCAGTCTGAATAACACAACTCTTCATTCTTTCAGTTCAACCTAACATTGTTTTTCTCTCTAGGTGACCATTTTGCACGCCACAGTGCATACTGCAAACATGACCCCAGCCTTCAGGGTCTTTTATCATTTCAATGCACCATCCTGCTGTCATATTCACTGTACTGTCCAGGGACCTGCTGCAATGTCCAGTGAAGCCCAGTGCAAACTGGAGAAAATGCACCACATTTTCTGATTATGCACTTTACAGCCTTCAGGCCTCAGCACTGACTTCTACAATTCCTGACTGGAGAACTTCATCCTCCATTTTAACATGCACCTCTAACCTTCCCCCAGCCCCTTCACAGCTGACCTTTGCTATTAACACCTGCTCTGGGCCAATGTTTTGTCACTTCCCGCAAACTATTACCGCTCCTTGTGCCCCTTGTTCGACCTTCAACCTTTAATTTCCCATGCCATCTAACCTTTTCCTGACATTCCCTCTTGTTCTTCTGGCCCATTCCTTTTTTTCATCAGCTTAAACCATCATTCTTCCACCTCTCTTCCATTCTGAACTGAACTCAAACGTTAACTTTGTTTCTCTCTCCACAGATGATGCCAGACCTGCTGAGTTCTCAGCACATGTTATTAGTTTTATTTAATTCTTTTATTTCTTTCCTCTCTCTCTCTTGTTCTATCCTGGAGTTATCTTAGCTTTCATAATTGGGTAATCATCATGCACAAGTCTGGATGGTGAATATTTGTAAACTATTTTATCACAGAATGCTTCACCGTCAAGCCTAATCCTTTTCCCAATTGAACATTAATTTCATACATTCTCCAGCAGTCTTGCAGAATAAAGATAGGGAGCAGGATTCCTGGCCGATTAACTACGTATCCTAACCCTGGGAACCGTCACCCACACTGATCTGACTCCCCCAGCTGAGATGAGCATGTCAGCAGCAGGTCATGACCACAGTTAAGGCTGTTTCTGAAAATTGGAGCTCAGTGCCATGATGAACTGAAGACGAGTGACACAATTTAATTAGGAGGCCAACCTCAAACGTGAAGGAGGAGGCACTGCTGCAATGCAGCTATGTAGGCAGATCAGTCCCAGAATTGCAAAAAGGGACTGGCTTTGAGCAGAGATTGCTGCTTAAATGTAAATAGAGGCTTTATTTTCAAAAAAAACTTTACTTGCATCTTTAAAATAAGAGAGCCAATGGAATGATATAAACATGTCAGAGGCTGTCATTGTATTTCTGAATTTCAGATTTAAACAGAGCTGACTCAAGTGAAGATGAATTGGATGCTTCGAATGTGCAGGATCCGGGTTAGTGACACTAACAGCGATACATAGCGAGTTGGAAATACCGCCTCTTCAATGGGACTACAACGGGCAGACACACACTCCCAGCACCTATTTAATGGGACTTGGGGCTACAATGGTCAGACACACATTCCTTGTGCCTGTCCAGTGGAACTACAAGGAGCAGGCAGCAGTCAAATATCCATTTTCCACTTTCCATTGAATGCCTGAAATGAGTATGAGATGATAGTGCTGGTGTGTTACCAGCTCTGGATTGCTGTCTCCTATTTTGTACAGTCTTTGACTGTGTGAAATGACAGACATCCCAGGATATATTTGAAGATTGAATGATAGTTTACTGATTCACAAATAGAACGAAGGTGTATAAACTCCATAAAATTGTTGGTGTCAAAGGACCTTTGCCATTCTGAAACAAAATGAGAAGCATCTCTCGTCTTCTTATGTCTCAATACTTAAGAGAAACTGCAGGTTTTTACAGAACGACGCTATTTGGTCCACTGTGTCTGTACTGGCCCTCTGGAGGCTCAGTTTATCAAGTGCCAATGTATCCTCATTCCCTGTTTATTATGCCCAGTCTTTCGATGCGGTTATCAATTGACCATTTCAACGTTTCTTAAAGTTTTGTAGGAATTGTTAAATTCATTGCTGTTGTAATGCAGCATCTCGGATTTATGTTTTCTATGATGTGGTGCCACTCTGTAGCTTGGGAAAGGGAAGGCAAGTTGAAATATGGTCACGTGGATGGATTGAAAGGGATTCTGTCACTCTGCAATATAACTTCTTCAGTGAAAAAACAATCTCAGTACAGCTCACAGTCACGTAAAACCAATTGGTTCCTGAGCCTCAAAGTAGTAGATCAAGCTTTTTAATTGTTAAAGCATTGCGCTTCCTGTGGTGAGCAAACCCAACCTTCACCTAATGAATAGCCTCCATCCATTGTATCACTCTAGCAAGTCTCCTTCCTAAAGCATAGCTTCTAGAGTTCGATAGTATGTTCCAGTTTAGAGCTAACCAATATTATATAAAGGTTTTACATAACCTCTTGGTTTATGCTCTCTGTTTTTCATTCTGAAGCCATGGGACCCATAGACTTTTTAACAGCCTTATCCACTTGCCCTGTGAAAATTATAGATGTGAATGAAGCTCCCTGCAGGTCTCTTTTCATCAGAACTTTAAAATTGTATTCATTTACTTTGTACTCTCCATTTTCATTGCAAAAAGGCATTACTTCATATTCTGTATTCAACTGCATCTGCCATGTCCGAGTTTACTGATCTATTCATGCTCCTGAAGTGTGTTACAATCCTCCTTACTATTCACACTTTGAGCTTTGTGACAGCTGCAAATCTTGAAATTCAAATCCGGGTTATGACTCTGGGCTATCGCTGTCAATTTCTAAATAGCCAGAAACGCTTTTGCTCTGATAAGGAGCTGTTCTTGTTTCTCACAGCTTAATGTGCCTTTTCTTTCATGTGTAGATAATTTCATCAAGCGAGGAGTGAACATTCTGACCTTCACTTGGATGTTTGTCCAAGCATTGCTTGAAGGACTGATTGAGCTTCTGAACTCCGTCTCCAAGGATTACATTGATATCTCCACCGTGCTGAGGTTTGAGAGGTCCATTTTGAGAAGAGAATTAAAACAGGTGACAAGTTTCGTTCCTCTTTAACACCTCCTAATGCCAGTGACTCATCTTAAATATAGACTCCTTCACTGTGTTAGTTTCATCACACTGTCATCAGGACAAGACGGTGTCTTGTTATGAACAAGGAACTTATAGAGGTTTATTAAATCATGAGGGGTATGGATAAGGTGAATGGCAGGTGTCTTTTCTCTAGGCTGGGGGATTTCAAGACTAAGGGGCATACTTTTTAAGGTGAGAGGAAAAAGATTTAAAAAAGAAATGGGGGCATTTTTTTTCACATGGAGAGTCATTCATGCGTGAAATGAACTTCCAGAGAAAGTGGTGGATGTGGGTACAGTTACAACGTTTAAAAGACACTTGGATAACTACATGAATAAGAAATGTTTGGAGGGATATGGGCCGAGTGCAGGCAGGTGGGACTAGTTTAGTTGGAGATTATGGTCCACACAGTGGTTAGCACTACTGCCTCACAGCGCCAGGGACCCGGGTTCAATTCCACCCACGGGGGACTGTCTGTGTGGAGTTTGCACATTCTCCCCGTGTCAGCGTGGGTTTCCTCCCACAGTCCCTTTATGTGCAGGCTAGGTGGACTGGCCTTGCTAAATTGCTCGTAGTATTCAGGGATGCGTAGATTTAGGTGGGTTATAGGATGCTGGGTCTGGGTGGGATGCTCTGAGGGTCGGTGTGACCTGTTGGGCCGAAGAGCCTGTTTCCACACTGAAGGGATTCTTTGAAATGAAATAAAAAAATGATGAGACCGAAGGGTCTGTTTCTATGCTGTGTGACTCTATGACTCTGAACTGTAGGCCATTCTGCCCTTCATAACACTACAACTCCATTCAATAAGCTCATGGTTGATCTGATTTTAATCTCAACGCTACATTCCTGCAAACCACACCCCCCACCCCAATAATCTTTCATTCCCTTAGTCATCAAGACTCTATCTACCTCTGCCTTAAAAATATTCTGTAAATGTCTTCGAAATCTGCATTTTGGTCACACGTCGAGAGGAACAAATACCAAAGATGGCTTTTGCTCCTTGAGGCCGATGGTGGGAGTCAAGAAAATGCCCATCTTTGGACAGTGGCCTCAAGAAATACCAACTCCAGGTCCTAGGGGCGCAGGTGCTGGCTACAGGTGGGCCATCTGACCCTGGAAAACCTTTGGACATAGCCACAGAGGCAGCCAGCTATGGAGATGAGCTACTTAAAAGGCCTGCCACAGCTCTCTGGGACTTTGTCTCAGCTGTTTAACAAAAATAAAGGCCCCTCACCCATCTGAAACCGCTACATATTTACCAAACCCCATCCATTCCACTTTGTGACCCCCAAGTACTCCCGTAGTCATTATGGCCCCGTGCCTAGGTTTGCACATCCGTGCCCGTGCCCATGCCCATATATAATATACTTACAGAAGCAATTAGCCCTACAGTGACAATTGGATGTGTGTAAAAGGAATTAATTTATTGACAACTTTCCATATTGAAGCTATGATGTTTTTTAAAAAGGTCCTTGCTGCAGTCCAATAAAGGTTTCAATCATAGAATCCCTACAGTGTGGAAACAGGCCCTTCAGCCCAACAAGTCCACACTGACCCTCACAGCATCCCACCCAGACCCATCCCCCTAATCTACACATCCCTGAACAGTATGGGCAATTTATTATGGCCAACCCATCTACCCTGCACATCTTTGGACTGTGGGAGGAAACTGGAGCACCCAGAGGAAACCCACGCAGACACAGGGAGAATGTGCAAACTCCACACAGACAGTTACCCGAGGGTGGAATTGAACCCAGGGCCCTGGCGCTGTGAGGTAGCAGTGCTAACCATTGAGCCACCGATCTGCCTTTTAAAGTTTCAAAATGTGAAACCACAAGGCAGTTCAGATCACTTAAACTTGTATAACCAAACTTTATGAAATTGTTGGAAGTCAAACAACTGTCGGTCAAGTAGGGGCTGAGGTCTTTCAACAGACTAATGGTTGTCTCTGCTCTTAACCTAGAATGTGTCTCAATGATCTCATCTGGGTATCCACTGTGGTGACTATTTCCAGAAAGCCCTCCCACTGCAAGGCCACCCGCAAGAGAGATACCAAGATGACAAATGTTCCATGTAAATGCATTGGAGGCAGTTGAGAGATGTTTCCCAGACTAATACCTGGAGCCGGGAGGGTTGCCTTCTGAGGAAAGGTTGCAAACTGGGCTAGTACCTTTGGAGTTGGAAAGGATAAGAAAAAACTTCTTTGAAACGTATAAGACCCTCAGGGGTCTTGACTGGCTGGATGAGGAAAGGATGTTTCCTTTTGCAGGAGAATCTAGAATGAGGGCTCACTATTAAAAACCAGGGGCCGCCCATTGAAAGCAGAGATGAGGTGAAATGTGTTCTCTCTTGACTCTTTGGAGCTCTCTATCTGAAGAGGTGATGGAAACAGAGTCCGAGGAATAGAAGACCATGAACAAATAAGAACAGCAGTAGGTTGTTCGGTCCCTCTAGCCTGCACTGCCATTCAATAGGATCACTGCTGACTGACATTCCTTATATCCACTTTCCTGCTCTTTCTCCATAACCCTTGATTCCCTGACTAGTCAAGAATCTATCTCAGCCTTAAATATATACAAGGACTCTTCCCCCACAGCTCTCTGTGGCAAGGCGTTCCAAAGGCTCTCAACTCGGAGAAAAGAAATTCCTCTTTATCTCGGTCTTAAATTGGTGCCCCTTTATTCTGAGACTATGTCTTTCTCCTTTGTGAATACAGATGAAAAATATTCCATTTACGACTTCACCCACATCATCTGGCTCCATGCACAGATTGTCCCTTTGGTCTCTGATAAAGTCCATTCTTTCCCTGGTAATCTTCTTGCTCTTACTATACTTATAAAAAGCCTGAGGTTTTCCTTAATCCTATCTGCCAAAGATATTTTGTGGCCCCTCTTTTGCCCTCCTACTTTCTCTTTTAACCATCCCACACCCCCAGACTCTCTGTACTCCCAAGGGACATCCCCTGTTTTTAATGCCCTGTACTTAACTTATTCTTCCTTCTCCTTTACCAAACTCTCGATATCCCTTGACATCCAGAGTTCCCTGGACTTGTGTCCTTGCCCTCAATCTTAGAGGAACATGCTGGCCCTGAAGTCTCACTGCACTACTTTTAAAAGTCTCTCACTTTCCAAATGTAGACTTAACTGAGCTGCTCCCAGTAATGTTTGCCAGATCCTGTCTAATGATATTGAAATTAGCCTTCTTCCAGTTTGGACACTTTCTGTACTATCGTTATCCCTTTCCGTAATGACTTTGAAACTTACAGAATTATGGTCACTATTTCCAGAGTGCTTTCCCACTGACTCTTCAACCACTTCATCATTCTCTAGGATTAGGTCTAGAACTGCCCTGTCTCTAATAGCACCATCTGTGTACTGGCACAAAAAAAACTCTACTGGATACATATTAAAATTCCGCCATGTCTAATCCTTTCACACTAAGTCAATCCCAATTAATGTTTAACTTTGTTAAAAATCCCTACAACTATAACTCTATTCCTCTCTGTGATTTGCTTACATATCTGCTCCTCTATCATTCTTTGACTGTTGGGAGACCTACATTATAATCTCAACAAAGTAATCTTTTTTTTTTATTTCTAAGACCTATCCAGATGGTCTCACTTGAAGAGCTTTCTAAGACATCTTCCCTTATCATTAATTTTAAAAAAATCACTACATTAATGCAGCGCTCCCACCTCCACTACATCTCCCCATCGTGCTTAAAACTTCGATAACTTGGAATGTTGAGCTGCCAGTCCTGCCCTTCCTTCAACAATGTAATCTGGAGATTATAACCTTAGTAGTGCTCTCTTTAATCCGCTACTTAACTCTGAATTTCTATTGCAGGACTTCATTTCATTTTTTACCCATGTCATTGGTACTGACACATTTGCTGGCTGTTCCCCCTCTCTTGTAGCCACTGTGTGATGCCCTGACCCTGGCACCAGAGAGGCAACACCCCATTCGAGAGCCTTGTTTGTTACCACAGAACCATCTATCAGTTCCACCTGTGTGTTAGTTTTCTGTGTTTCATGCTCAAATATCCCCAAGTCATATTGTGTCACAGCTTTCTGCAGTTTCTCTCCATTTAAACAATATTCTGTTCTTTTGTTCTCCCTTCCAAAATAAACAACCTCACGTTTTCTCAAATTACACTCCATTTGCCAACTCTTTGCCCACTTATTTAACCTATCAATATATTTCTGTAAACTGTTTGTATCCCTCTGCAACTTGCCAATGCACCAATTTCTGTATCATCTGCAAATCTGGCTACAGAACATTCGCTTCCTTCCTCCAAGTCATTAATATATATTGTAAACAGTTGCGGGCCAGGCACTGATGTAGGACCCCACTGATTACAGTTTGCCAACCTGAACAGAACTGCTTATCCTAACTTGCTGTTTCCTGCCCATTATCCAAATCTTTATTCACACTGATATTCTACCTCCAACACTATGGGCTCTTATCTTCCAACTTAACCTTTTCAGAGTTAACTTGTTGAATGCCTTCTGGAAGTCCAAATACAATGCATCTACTGGTTCCCCTCTTTCCACTCTGAGACTTTCTCAAAAAGCTCTAATAAATTAGTGAGACATGATTTCCCTTTCGTGAAGCCATGCTTACCTTGTTTGATTAGATTATGCTTTTTTTTGCAACATTTTTCGAACTATGGATGTCCGGCTAATCAGCCTATAGTTACCCACTTGTTGCCTCCCTCCCTTTTTGAATAGAGGTGTCACACCAGCAGCTTTCCAATCCTCTAGAACTTCTCCAGAGTCCAAGGATTTTTGGAAAATTATAACCAATGCATCCACTGTCTCGGCTGTTAAATTCTTTTCAGATCCTAGGATGCAAGCCATCAGGACCAGGGAGTTATCTGCCTTTTGCCCCATTAGTTTGTCTAGTACTACTTCTCCAGTGATGGTGATGGCACTTAATTCCTTCCTATATTCCTTCTTGTTAATGGTATTTTCAAAGTATCTTCCAACGTAACAATTGAGGCCAAATATTTGATCAATATCTTGCCCTCAATTAAAGTTACTGTCCAAAATAGCAATTTCATAAACTTCATATTTGAAACAAAATATTACTTTCCAGTTAAAGTCATCATTCAAATCGAATTCAGTATTCTCATCTATTTGCTCCTACACTGTAGCAAGAACCTGCCCAGTAAGTTTCAAGTTATTTTGGTATTGTACTGAAAAGGTTACATCACTATCCGAGTAACCTAGAGGTCTGGATAAATAATCCAGAAGCACAGATTTCAGATCTCGTCAGGATAGTTTGAGAATTTGAATTTGAATTTGAATTTGAATGAGAGACTGTTTGCTAAGGTGGAAGCGCACAGAATTGAGGGCATATTACCGACATGGATAGGAAATTGGTTGACTGGCAGAAAGCAGAGTTGAAATAACAGACAAGTACTCAATTTGGCAGGAAGTGACTAGTGGTGTCCCGTAGGGATCTCTGTAAGCATGGAAACATGCTGACCAGGTTTCCCAAACTAAATTAGTCCCATTTGCCTGCAATTGTCCCATATCCCTCTCAACCTTTCCTATTCATGTATCTGTCCAAAAATCTTTTAAATGTTGTAACTTTACCTGTATCTTCTACTTCCTCTGGCAGTTCATTCCTTATAGGAACCACCCTCTGTTAAAAAAGTTGCCCCTCAGTCCCTTTTAAATCTTTCCCCTCTCACCTTTAAACCTATGCCCTCTAGCTTTGAACTCCCATAACCTGTGGGAAAGATCTTTGCTATTCACCTTATCTGTGCCCCTCATGATTTTATAAATCTCTGTAGGGTCACACCTCAACCTCCTATGCTCCAGGGAAAATAGCCCCAATTATTCACAGTCGACATTAACGACTTTGATAATAACATAAAAAGTCAAATATCTGAATTTGCTGAAGACACAGAATTGGGCAGCATTGTAGACCGTGTTGATGATAGCATAAAATTACAACAGGATGTCGATAGATAAGGTGAATGGGCAGCATTGTAGCAAATGGCTTTTAATATAAGCAAGTGTGAGGTTATCCATTTCATACTGAAAAAGGACAGATCAGGGTATTTTTTAGAAGGCACAAAGTTAAATACAGTGGATGTCCAACAAGATTTTGGGGGTTCAGGTGCATAGCTGTTTAAAATGCCACGAACAGGCACAGAAAATAATGATAGAGGCTACTGGAATGCTGGCTTTCATATTTAAAAGGCTGCAATATAAGGATGCAGACATTATCCTCCAATCAAACAAAACCCTAGTTAGTCCCCACCGAGAGTATCGTGAACAGATCAGGGTACTATACCTAAGGAAGGATGTTTTGGCCCTGTAGGGAGTTCACTACAGGTTTACAGGGATGGTATCTGGACTTCAGGCATAAAGTTATGAGGAGAGGTTAGACAAATTAGACCTTTATTAGACATCTCAAATTTAGAAGGGGTGATCTAATAAAGGTTTTCAGGATGTTAACAGGAAAAGACAGGCTGGATAAAGACAAACTATTGCCACTGGCTGAAGATTCTAGAACCGGGGGCATTATTTAAGAATGAGAGCCAGTCCATTTCAGGACAAATGTTAGAAAGTACTTCTAGACACAGAATAGCGAAGGTTTGGAACTCTCTTCCCTAAATGGTGGTTGATGCTAATTCAATTATTAAATTTAAATCTGAGATAGACTAAGCAACGATATCAAGGGGTATGGGCCCAAGGCAGGTTATATGGAGTTAGGCCACAGATCAGCCATGATCACACTGAATGATGGAGCAGGCCTGAGGGGCTGAATGGCCTAATCATGTTTCCTGTGTTCCTAAAAACATGGACCCAAACAGAAGATTTCAGTGTTCATGGTGATGAAGCTGTTCAAATATCATTATAAAACCCAAGGCCATTTAAAGAAGGCAACTTATTTATTTAGCATGGTTTGTCCTGCATTAGCGCAATAATTCCAGTTCAAAATACCTCATTGTTGTCAAGCCCCTTTGGACCTTGGACATGACAAGTGGCATATAAATACAAAGATAGTAGGAACTGACGATGCTGGAGAATCTGATTAACCAGGTGTAGAGCTGGGTGAACACAGCAGGCCAAGCAGCATCAGAGAAGCAGGAAAGCTGACGTTTCGGGTCTGGACCCTTCTTCAGAAAATTGCTCACTCCTTTATTCCTTTATTTAATCTTTCTTCTTCCATTCTCATTGTATTCTAACATGGCTGACTCTGAGCTAGCCTTAGCAAAGCATTTAGTTGTATTAATCAGGACCAATGAAGATGTGTAATGATCTCTGGCCTTACCAGTAAGGCCTACATCTTGAGAATGGAAGTTGTTGTATTGTCTGTGCACCACAGTCTACAGGCAAGGGTACAATCAGAAGGGTAATTTATCAAAGAAATGGGTTTTAATAAGAAAGCTGTTGAAGAATGTGATGAGGCGAGGAGGCTGCTGTAAAATCTAAACCAATGAACTGTTAATCAAACAGAAACTATTCTGACTACACTGTGTAACCAGGCCTCTCCATTACTCTTTCTAGGGAAAGCTTTCAAACCAGGAGACAATTCACAATTTTTACAATGCCAAACTGAAATGTCGAGCTCCCTGTAATCCTGATGGTGTCTTGGAGAGAGATGAGCCAACGGAAGGAGAACCAGCGTCAACATTGAACTACCATAAAATGGCCAGCCTTGATTCGATGTTGTCCAGAGACAGCAGTGTGTCCAGGTAAAGGTCCTTCACCTGATCAATGTACACAAGGGCCAGTGTTGGATTCTGGGTGACACCATATTGCGGTGGAAATGCTGATCTGCCCTAGTCATGATATTAAATATATTTGTAGTATTTACTAAACAAACTGATGGTGCGACATTGAAGTAGGCTGTGGTGACCAGGCAGAGGTGACTGTCCTATGGTGACTGGGTGGTGGTGATTGCACTCCTAGTGACTAGGCTGCCCAATGATGGGGGGATCTGACTTCAGTTTGGAATGGTGATTGAACGTAGCTGTACTTCAGGTTCCATTGGAGTGGGATCAAAAGGGATATTTATTCTTTCACAGGATTTAGGCGTCACTGTCTGGGCCAGGGTTTATTGCTCATCTCTACTTTGCCTGGAGAAAGTGCTGGTGATTCTGTCTGATTGATGTAGTTTTAGAGAACAGGAGTAACGAGAGTAACTTGACTGTTGTGCTTGGTTAGCTCGCCGAGCTGGTTCATTGTTCCGCAGACGTTTCATTACCCTGCTGGGTAACATCATCAGTGCTGCCTCCGATGAAGCGCTGTTGTGTTTTCCCACCTGTTATTTGAATTCTGGTGTCTGTTGAGCTGGATTCCCTCACTTCCGGTATTCCTTCATAATGGAGTGTATATGGGGTCTAGGTCTATGTGTTTATTGATGGCTTTCTTAGTGGAGAACCAGGCCTCTAGGAATTCCCAGGCTTGTCTCTGCTTTGCTTGTCACACGATCCTGGTGTTGTCCCAATCAAATTGGTGGTTCTCCTTATCCATGTGGATAGAGATGAGTGAGTACTGGTCATGTCTTTTTGTAACCACTTGATGTTCGTGTACTCTTGTTGTTAATTTCCTTCCTGTCTGTCCAATGTAATATTTGTCACAGTATTTTCAGGGAATCTTGTATATAACATCGGTCCTGTCCATAGTGGGTACTCCATAGTGGTCTTTGGTTCGGGTGAGCAGTTGTCGTAGGGTTGATGTGGGTTTGTGTGCTACTCTGATGCCCAGTGATCGTAGAAGTCTTGTGGTCAGTTCAGATGTGTTCCTGATGTAGGGTAGTGTGACGAGTGTGTCGGGGCACGTACTATCTTCCTGGTGTCATTGCTGTAATAGGCATCTTCTGACCCAGTTTTTCAGGTATCCATTGTCCTTGAATACCTGGAAGAGACATTCTTCTTCTTCTCAGCATAGCTCTGTGCTACTGCAGTGTGGTGTTGCCCGTTTAAATAACGTTCGCACGCAGCTTCGTTGTGTGTGTTAGGGTGGTTACTGTTGAACTTCAGTAGTTGGTCAGTGTATGTGGCTTTCCTGTTTACCTTTGTTAGGAATTCCCCACTGGTCCTGCGTTCCACCATGATGTCTAGGAACGGGAGCTGTTTGTTCTTCTCCTCTTCTCTGGTGAATCTGATCCCAGTGAGGGTGTCGTTTATTAGTTCGTTGTCTCCTCTAGTTTGGTCCGTTTAATAATGACGAAGGTGTCATCCGCGTAGCATATCCATAGTTTTGGTTGGATTAGTGGAAGGACTGTACTTTCAAGTCTCTGCATCACCGCTTCAGCTATTAGTCGAGAGATAGGTGATTCCATGGGTGTCCCGTTGATCTGTTCATATATTTGGCCGTTAAAGGTGAAGTGGG
Organism: Rhincodon typus; assembly: GCF_021869965.1. Classification (NCBI taxonomy): domain Eukaryota; kingdom Metazoa; phylum Chordata; class Chondrichthyes; order Orectolobiformes; family Rhincodontidae; genus Rhincodon; species Rhincodon typus. The sequence goes on from NC_063350.1 coordinate 56,091,816, forward strand.
TGGTGAGGCATAGGTCCGGTAGCTTCAGCATGTTGTCTGTGGAGATGGTGTCACTAGGTTTTAGTAGTGTCGTCAGTGTTTCTGTTGCTAGTGGTATGTCTATTGATGTGAATAGGGCAGTAACGTCAAACGATACATGGTCTCTCGTCGTCATCTATTCTTATGTCCTTGATGAAATTGAGGAACTCCTGGGTTGGGTGGATTGAGCGGGGTGACTTGTTGACGAGGTGCTTTAGTTTCCTTTGTAGCTCCTTGGCCAATCTGCGTGATGGTGTGTTTGGCAGGGAGACTATGGGTCTGAGGGGTACTTCTTGTTTGTGTACCTTCGGGAAGCCGTAGAATCGGGATGTGTTAGTACCTTCAGGTTTCACTCATGGTAAGTCTGTTTTGTTGATTTGTCCGGTCTGTTTGAGTCTCTTTAGCATGTTGAGAATCTTGTTGCCTAGTTGTGGTGATGGGTCTGTCTGCACTTTCCAGTATGTGTTCTCGTCGGCTAGTAGTGCATGTGCCTGGGAGAGGTAGTCCCATTTATTTAGTATTACTGTCATGCACCATTTATCTGCAGGTAGTATTGTGATGTTCTTGTCCTTTTTCAGTCCTTTTAGGCCTTTCCTTTCCGATGTGTTGAGTTCGATTTTTCTGGTCAGTGTCGGAATCACTGTCTGTCTTATGGTTTGTTGTGTTTCTTCATTGATGCTGTTGGTCCTCAGCGTGGCTTCCAGTGTGGCAAGGAATTCTGTTTTGTTGGCATCTCTGTAGTTGTAGTTGAGTCCGCACATGAGAACAGCTTTCTCTGTGTCTGTCAGTTTCCTGTCTGAGAAGTTTCTTATCCAGGTGTCTGCTCTGTTATTATCGTTTTGGTGGGTTAGTTTGGCTAGATTTTCCTGAAGGGTCTGTCTTTTCCTGGCTCTTGTGGTCTGTTTACTGATGTTGATGGCTCGTTCCAGGTCTGTTGTCCAGTCTTGGTTGGTAGCTTCCAGGAATAAAGTTTTTTTGGCGTATAATTTCTCTATCATATCTATGAAGCCGGTTGTAGCATCATGGGTCATTACCTTAACCATCCTGCAGCCGTTGTATTCTGCTGTTTTTCGGGCTTGTGGGTTGTTGATGGCGGGGTTTGTATCTCACACTGTGTGGTAATACCTGGCTCCTGAGGCATCCATGTAGGAAGTAGAGTTGTTCGTGGATAGCGCTCTGTCGTTTGGCGTAGTTCTTCCATTTTCGTGCCAATTTGAGTGTGCTTCGCCTGAAAGGTCACTAAGGTTTTAGAGTAGATTTGTAGCTCAGGTTGTGAATGTTGTGGTTGGTTGGCTTGCCGAGCTGGTTCGTTGTTCCACAGGCGTTTCGTTACCGTGCTGGGTAACGTCATCAGTGCAGCCTCTGATGAAGTGCTATTGTGTTTTCCCGCCTGTTACTTAAACTCTGGTGTCCGTTGAGCTGGATTACCTCACTTCCAGTTTTCCTTTGCAATGGAGCGTATATGGGTTCCAGCTCTGTGTTTATTGATGACTTTCTTAGTGGAGTACCAGACTTCTAGGAATTCCCATGCTTGTCTCTGCTTCACCTGTCCCAGGATCTTGGTGTTGTCCCAATCGAATTTGGTGGTTCTCCTTATCCATGTGGACAGAGATGAGTGAGTATTGGTCATGTCTTTTTGTAACCAATTGATGTTTGTGTACTCTTGTTGTTAATTTCCTTCCTGTTTGTCCAAGGTAGCGTTTGTCACAGTATTTTCAGGGAATCTTGTATATGACATTGGTCCTGCCCATAGTGGGTAGTGGGTCTTTAGTTCAGGCGAGCAGTTGTTGTAGGTTTGTGTGCTATTCTGATGCACAGTGTTCGTAGGAGTCTTGTGGTCAGTTCAGATGTGTTCCTGATGTAAGGTAGCATGATGAGTGTGTTGGGGCGTGAAGTATCATCATAGGATCCCTACAGTGTGGAAACAGGCCCTTCGGCCCAACAAGTCCACACCAACCCTCAGAGTACCCACCCAAACCCATCCCCCTATAACCCACCTAATCTACAAATCCCTGAACACTATGGGCAATTTACCATGACCAATCCACTTAGCCTGCACATCTTTGGACTGTGGGAGGAAACCCATTCAGACACGGGGAGAATGTGCAAACTCCACACAGACAGATGCCCGAGGGTGGAATCGAACCCAGGTCCCTGGCGCTGTGAGGCAGCAGGGCTAACCACTGAGCCACCGTGCTGCCCCTTGCTGGTGTCGTTCGTGTAATAAGCATCTTCTGACCCAGTTTTTCAGGTATCTAAGATTATGTTTCAAGATTATGGGGTATATTTTTAAGATGAGAGGAGAAAGATTTAAAAAGGTCATGAGAGGCAACTTTTTTAACACCGAGAGTGGTTCATGTGTGGAATGAACTGCCAGAGAAAGTGGTGGAGGTGGATACAGTTACACTGTTTAAAAGATATCTGGATAAGTTCATGAATAGGAAAGGTTTAGAGGAATATGGGCCAAACAGTGAGACTAGTTTAGTTTGGGAACATGTTTGGCTTAGACTAGTTGGATCAAAGGGTCTGTTTCCATGCTGTATGACTCTATGACTTTATAACTGGATTTTTTTAAACCTGTTTGTATTAGTTCTTCCAGAATTCTCTCAACTTGGGAGATTTAGATTGGATAACTGCTCATGTCAATCCACTGTCCACGGAAGATGATAGACAAAAACTAAAGCACCAACATCTGCTGATGCCAACTTCTGAGCATCTCTCATTTAAGGACAGAGAGAGACTGAACTGCTAACATCTTCAGCTGATTTAGAGAGAGCCAACATCACTTTGTAAAGGGCAGGTTGTGCCTGATGAACCTTACTTAATATTTTACAGAGGTGAATAAAGAAGTGGGCAGGGTAACGTCTTTGGATATCATTTACATGGCGTGCAAAAGTAATTCAATGAATTTTCCCATATTAGACTGTGAACTAACAGTGAAGCTCATGGAACTAAAGACAACTTACTGATCTGGTTAGGAAATTGGCACAGTAATAGTACACAGGAGAGGAGGAAAAATTGGCAGGGACTCTAATTGATAAGATGTGACTAGTGGTATCCCTCAAGCATCTGTTTTGGGTTCTCACTGCTTTTACTAATGACTTCAATGATGGAACATGCCATAGGTGTTTATTTTTTTAGAAGTATAGATGGAAGTATAATGTTATTAAGTGATATTGATAGATTTAGTGAATGGACAAAACTGTAGGCATACGAAAGGCTACTGACAGTAGAGTGAAAAATGGTGTTACGTTACTACTTTAAGAGCTGAGTATGTGAATGTGCCAAGGGCCAGAAAAATACCACATTAGCAGCAGTCGGGGACAGTGCAGTATGCTAGCTGGAGGATGTGTGCGTATGTTGCTTTGTAATTGCAAATAACAAGTTTGTCTGTGGTTTTCGAGTAAGATGAAACTACATTAGCAACTGTTCTGATTCCAGCTGACAGGTCATACTGAACAAGGCAGATCCCAGAATGAAAGCGGCTTGATAGATCATAAGTTTGATTCTTATAGTTGTTCACTGTGATGGTTAGTCACTGAATATATTCACACGAGGCTGACAATGTTCTTCTAACACAAGAATACAATTTTATTACACAAAAGGATAAAAAATACTACTTGTATATGGATAGGTAAGTCAGTTTTGAAAATATCTTAACATAAACAGAAAAATAAATCAATCAAACCCTTTCCCAGCTATCTCCTGTTGGGTTTAAAAGTGGACACATCCCCATGCTGCTGTGGAAGAGGTGGGAGGAAATCACAGGGGCTCTAAACCCAGATTTTTAATTTCTCTCTGGCCACAGGCGAAGTGCCAGAAGACTGGAGGACTGCTAATATGGTTCCACTTTTCAAGAAGCGTGGGAAAGATAAACCCGGGAATTACAGACCAGTGGTAGCGAAACGATTGGAGAAAATAGTGGAAGAGAAAATGACTCTCCATTTAGAGAGGCAAGTTTTGAACAGGGATAGTCAGCAAGACTTTGTCAGAGGGAGGTCATGACTAATGAATTTGATTGAATTTTTCAAGGAAGTGACCAAATGATGAATAATGGGTTTCAGGAAGGCTTTTGACAAGGTCCCACGTGGGAAATTGATAAAGAAAGTAAAAGCTCGTGGGATCCAGGGTATCCAGGAGATCCAAAACTGGCTTAGTGACTGGAGACAGAGGATGGTGGTAGAATGCTGTATGTGTGACTGGAGCCCTGTGTGCACTGGTGTACAGTGCTGGGTCCCTCATTGTTTGTGATATTTACAAATTATGTAGATGAATGTGTGAGGGATGATAAGTAAATTTGTGATTGTCACAAAGATTGAGCTGGAGGTTAACAGCGATAAAAAAGGCTTTAGGTTACAGGAGGATATAAACAGATTGGGCAGATGGAATTTAACCTGATAAGTGTGAGGTGATACACTTTGGAAGATATAACAAGGCAAGGGAATACTCAATGAATAGAATACATTAGGAAGCTTAGAAAAACAGTGGGATCGTGGGTTGTTTGTCCGCAGATCCCTGAAGGTAGCTAGGCAGGTTATTAGGGTGGTTAAAAAGGCATATTGGACTTTTTTTTTCCTTCATCCGTTGAGGCATAGATTATAAGATCAAAGAGTTTGCAACCATACAGGACTTTGGTTAGGCCACAGCTAGAGTACTATGTACAATTCTGGTCACCACATTTATAGGAAGGATGCGATTGTACAGGAAGGGGTGCAGAGGAGATTCACCAGGATGTTGCCTGGGGTGGCGCATTCCAGCGATGATGCAAGGCTAGATAAGTTCGGGTTGTTTTCTTTAGAGCAGAGAGGTTGAGGGGACCTGATAGAGGTATGTAAGATTATGAGGGGCATAGACAGGTGGATGCAAAGCAGTTGTTCCCCTTACTTGAAGGGTCAAACACGAGGGGAATAATTTTGAAGCGAAAAACAGGAAGTTTAGAGAGGATTTGAGGAAAGATATTTTGCACCCATAGGGTGGTGAAGGTCTGGAAAGCACTGCCTGGGAAGTAGTTGAGGCAGGAGCCCTCACGACCTTCAAAAAGAACTTGGACGAGCACTTGAAATGTCGTGTTCCCACCTAATATGGATAGTAGAATATTTTTGGCAAAACAGATTTGATGGGCTGAAGGGTCTCTTCTGTAATGTATGATTCTATGAACTCCAGAGAACTATTACTCCAATTGGAACTGTTAATTTCTTAACTGACTGTTTCCACTTCTCCTCCTTGGGTTACTGAAACAGTTTTAAGACTTCTTTCTAGTTCTGATATCCAGGAAGCATCTCCAAACTCTCTCAACCTGGAGATCCCACAAACATATATGTCACAAATTCAGCAGTGGAAACTCTTCATCAGTTAACATCACAGGTATCTGGCTAGGTACTTAGAAAGTCACATGCTATAATTGACATAATATATTCAGGTTAATTTTCCAAAAGACATGTTGACCTCTTAGGAAAAAAAAATGTTCCCTTCGCAGAACTGAAACCAAAACCCATCTATATTTATATTGTAATCAAAAAGTCTACTAGATTTACAAATAGACAGTGTGGACCTTGAAATGCTTTGCTCAATTTGATTAATTTTAGTTATCATAAGTGCAACCAGCTTCAACAACAAACAGCTAATAATTCATAAATGGCAGTATTTTGGGGTGTTGTGAAAGGAGGTAACTTAACAGGATACAAGATGTGTGAGCCACTGTCGGATATTCTTGGCCAGAAAGCAATGAACTTGGTGAGTGAAGATGTGTAATCTTTAAAGGAAATGTGATTGTAACCAAAGTTCTTTGCCAGGACATATTGTTACAGCTACATCAGGGACATGTAGGCACAGAGTGAGCAGGGATGCCTGGCACAGGATGCCTGCCTGTGTATTGCCCAGGGAGTAATAATAGAATCAAGTAGACAGTGAGTGAGGTGTACAAGGAACCGCTACACCCTCACAAGGTTCCACCAGTCTTGATTCAACATCACTACAGATTTATTGACCATACCTGATGATTTTCTTCTAGTCAATGACAATTCTCCAAATTTCCAATTATCAAACCATTAAAAAATGCTTTAAGTGTATCCATGGCAGACACAGTGAATGTATCTGTTGAAGTTGAGTCTGACAATGGGCCACAACATACAGGAAGGGGGATGTGTGCCAACTAGGGCATGACACCATTAACAACCTGACCACATTGTGCCAAATCTAACAGTCTCACCAAATGAATGTGTTGCATCATGACAGCATTAATGACAGAGTAGAGGGCGATTAAACACAATCTCCACATTGCTATGCTACAGCTACAAACTTTACCCCAGATATGGGCTTACCATCACCATTATATTTAGAGGCTATGTTAGGACAACACTGCCAAGCTATAATCTGTTCAAAGTCTCAGAGATACAGGGCAAACCTCTCGTAAAACCAGGAGAACAAAGATGATACAGGCATGGGACTGTCAAATCAGTGCGTAGGACAAAAGATCAGAGTCACACATTCTACCCAAGGAACCTGGTTAACCACAGAGCTGCCCAGTGTGTACAATGAGCTTCCATCATACAAAGTCGGAATATCGAGTGGAACACATTGAGGAGGAGCAGAACCCAAATTAGGAACTTTACAGGATTCCCAACATTGCACAGAACTTTCCTAAAGATACCCTCAGATACTGAAAACATGGGAGACCATCAGGACAACATGCATGAGACCAGCATCCATACAAGTCAACAACAGCCAAGCTTGAGCTTTAGATCTGCAGAAGGTTAGACCATCACTCAAGCCAAAAGGAATGTCAAGTCACCCATACATTCTTCAGATTCGTGGACTCTTAACCTCATAATGTTTACAATTGATATTCCTATGTAAATGGTTTTACAACAATCTATATGTATTTTCACTCCTAGTGCATGTCATTTTATTTAGGGCAATAAAGAGCATGTTGTGTCACAGCTTTAAGAGCTGCATGTTCTAATGAGCCAATGACCCCACATGACCAGGAACCACAAGGTCCCCAGACAGCCACATGCCAGACAAAGAATGTCTACACCAGTTGCTCTGTATCTGCAATTTATCAGTTTGTTTGGGAAATGAACCTGTTTGAGATTTTCAAGTCAATTGAACCAATGCTGCTTATCAGTTCTTTGAGAGTGAAAATACTGTGTTAAGAAACACAACACAAGTATACAACAGAAGGATAAAACGGAGCATTGTAAAATAGCAAAAAGCTAGACATAGTGGAGGCCCAAAAAGACTTTGGTGTCCATGTACACTGACCATGAATATGTCCTGACCAGGCACTGAAAGGAATCAAAAAAGCTAAAAGAAGGATGATCTTTAGAGCAGTGGGTCCTAAACTGTAGGTTAGACTGACTGACTGATTTTTGACATGGAATTAGGTTGCTGATTGACTCGTTGGATGTGGATTTGGCTTAAAGGCCTCTTCCTGTTGCTTTGTTCCTGTATATCTGAAAGGTGCAAATGGATAAGGCATAAGCTCCCTTAATTGCTATCAGAGAGTGTAGATGGTTAATGCCACTCTGGCACCCTGCAGCCTCAGCTTTGCCAAGCACCTAGTGTGCCCCCAACACCACTGTGCTGTGTAATTCATTACCTACAGGAGGATGTGGCTGCTATCTTAATTGTTCACTTTGTGCTTCCTCAGTTGCAACACCGAAGTCACTGTAGTGTCCTTGAAGCCGACAGCCAGTGACTGTGCTGATGATGTTGAGGAGCCAGTCTCCGTGGTCCCAAAGCCCAGTAATCGCATTCGGTGGAGACTGCAGAAGATGCTCAACATTGACATCCCCTCCTCACTGGACTATGAGCCTCCAAGGTATAACACACAGTTCTCCTGTCAAAACTGACTCACCTCTCTTAGCTCAGAAGGGTTCGAGTTGTCGATAGTGCCTGACCAGCTACTGGTGCATCTAGTTTTATTCCCTGGATCCTTTTTAACAGTCCATTATAAATCTGTATCCTGAGACCCACGTGCCACCAAATGCACCATATGACTATCTGCCCATCAGCACCATTTCACACTATCTCAGACCTGTCCTGCCCCCAGTTCCATTTCATTCTTCAGCTTGTTCAACATTCTGACAAGAAACTTTTTCTCTTTCTTCCAGGCGTTAAGGAACGCAAGCTGCAACAGCTCAGAGATACCCACACCCTTCTGAAACTTTCCTCCCCTCCCTGCCCTGACTCCATTTCCTCTCCTGGAAAGTATTTACTATCCCTGCTCACCTTCCACTGTCCAATGCTGAATGTTCTGTACTCAGTAAAGGTCTCAGTTTTATCCCTCTGCGCCCCCACCTCAATGAATTTCGGGTACAACATGACGTTCAACTCTTCTTCCGTCACCTTTGCCTCCATGTCCATAAGAGTCCTCTCCCATTCCACAGACTCCTTTGCCCAGCCCGAACGCTCTCCCTCCACCTGGACCCCTCCCTCTGGCCTCTTACCTGCAGTCAACCTGTTCACTGAGAACTCGAGATGTGACATTGGTCACCTTGATTTCTCTAACTGCTATCCCCCTCCCCATCTCACCACACCGACCCATTCCAATCTATCCTCCCAGGAACTGACCACACTCTATGCCCTCAGATCCCACCCTGACTTTGTAATTAAACCTGCTGACAAGGGTGGTGCTGTTGTTGTCTGGCAGACTGACCCCTACGTTGTGGAGTCTGAGAGCCAGCTCTCAGATACCTCCTCCAATCTCCCTTGACCATGAGCCAACCATCAAACATCAAGCTATTGTCTCCACAACCATCAACAACCTCATCTTGTCTTATCTTTTCCCCTCCACACAGCTTCTCACCTCATCATCCCACAACTCTATACAGCCTGCTTCCGAATCCTTACCAAAATCCACAAACAGGACCGCCCAGCCAGACCCATTGTTTCAGCCTGTTTCTGCTCCACAGAACTTATTTCTTCATATCTGAACTCAATTTTCTCTTCCCTTGTCCAGTCCTTTCCTACTTACATTCTTCAGATGCTTTAAGCCAGTTTCAGAATTTCCAGTTTGTGGGCTCCATCCACTTCCTCTTTACCATGGACATGCAATCCCTTTACACATCTGTCTCCCATAAGGATAGTCTCGGGGCTCTCTGCTTCTTCATGGTAAAAAAGGCCTGAACCGTCTCCTTCCACCTCTAGTCTCAGCCTGGCTGAACTCATCCTCACCCTGAACAACTTCTCCTTTATCTCCTCTCACTTTCTTCAGGTCAAAGATGTGGCCCTTGGTACCCGCAGTTATGCCTCTTTCTTTGTGGGGTATGTGGAACATTCCTTGTTCCTGTCCTACTCTGGTCCCCGCCCGCAAACCTTCTCTGGTATATCGATGGCATCATCGGTGCTCCTTCCCTATCTCATCTGGAATTGAAAAAGTTTATCTGTTTTGCTTCCAATTTCCACCCCACTTTCACCTTCACCTGGTCCATCTCTGACTCCTCCCTTCCCTTCCTCAACATTTCTGTTTCAGTTTGTGAGGATTGGCTGGCCACCAATATCCAGTATAAACCCACTGATTCCCACAGAGTCTTTCGACTATACATCCTATTTTCTGTAAGAACTCCATTCCATTCTCCCACTTTCTTGGTCATGTCTATTCTGATGATGCCATTTTCTGCAGGGAGGCCTCCTGTTCGCCTTTTTCCTCAACCAAGGATTCCTCAGACCGTTGTTGGCAGGGCCTTCAGCTGTGTCTGACCCATGTCCTGCACTCTCTCGCCTCCCACAACAGCAATAGGGTTCCCCTTGTCCTCAACCACCATCCCACCAGCATCCACAGCCAGAGGATCATTAGCTGCCATTTCCACTTCCTCCAGTGAGATGCCACCACCAGGCACACATACCCCGCCCCTCCCTTGACGGCCTTCTGCAGGAACCGTTCAATCCCGAACACCCTGGTCCACTCCTCCTTCACCCCCAGCATCTCCCCACACCCTCACTACACCTTCCCTGCAACAACAGAAGATGCAACACTTGCCTTTTTATTCCACCCCCCCAACCAACTATCCAAAGTCCCAGACAAACCTTCCAGGTGAAGCAACAATTTACCTGCACTTCACTCAATCTAGTCTCCTGCATTCACTGCTCACAATGTAGTCTCCTCTACAGTGGGAGATGAAATGCAGACTGGGCAGTTGCTTCGCAGGACACCTACATTCTGTCCATAAATTGACCCTGAGCTTCCTGTTGCCTGCCACATCAACAAACTGCTGTGTTCCCTGCCCAACATCTCTGTCTCAGGCTTGTTGCAGTGCTCCAGCAAAACTGGAAGAACAGCACTTCATTTTCCACTTGGGGACCCTGCGGCCGGCAGGACTCAATATCCAGTTCAATAATTTTAGAACCTGAACACTTCTTTCTATATCCTTTACTTGCCTCACCACACCCCATGTGATGTGGGCTGCTTTCAGCACAGCCAACCCATTTTCGCATACTCGTCTGCATTATTAGCTCTTCTATCTTCCTTTGCCCCCGACCATCCATGCCTTTGTCTGCTTAACTGTCATTCTCCCTCTCTCTAGGTTCTATTTCTACCCATCCTCTACTCATTACCCCATCATCAGTATAAGTACCATCTTTTCCTAGCTGCTATCAGTTCTGAAGTAGGGTCCCTAAATTCGAAACATTAACTCCACTTTCTCCCCACCGATGCTGCCAGACCTGCTGAGTTTCTCCAGCAATTTCTGTTTTTGTTTTAGATTTCCAACATCCGCAGTTCTTTGTTTTATTTTTACTTTGTAAAGCTGGGTGGAAAGTTGTTATAGATTGCAGTTTATTGGTACCATTCCAAAGTAGCCGTAATGCAAACACTGATGACCATTCTAGAGGATGTATTACATACAAGAGGCAAAGTGCTCATTCTCTCTCTACATTTTAAAACAGTATAAGGTATTAAAATATAATTGCTCAAAGATGTGAGATTTCTTGGGAAGAAAATATATTTAGCAAAGAAACAATTCAGAGTTCTCAATGATAATATGTTCCATTGAGAAACACAGACTCTAGGGGAAATAGGATCTATTCGTGACTTAGGAGGAATGATATTAAGACTAGGTGCGGAGGTGCTGAGTCTGCTCCCCTCTTTCTGAATTCCTCAGTCGGCCACAACAAAAATTGTATGTTCTTTTTAACAAAAGGCTATTCCTCTCTGAAAGAAAAGTATAGTTACCCAATGTCTACCATATCTGTGAGGGGCCAATTGCAAGAGTTTCTTGAGTGAAAGAAAGAGCAATTTTATTACTGGCAAGCCCTCAGAGAAATTCTCAGGCACGCATACTCTCAAACTACAATGTTAGTTACGGTTACAAGCTTAGTGTCCAGTGCAAAAGGAAGATGAAATGAATATACAATTTAAAGTACTTAGAGTATCCTTGAGACGGTCTTAACCTGCAACCACGTTAGTTTCATTTATCCTTGCATCCTCAACAGTAATAAATATTTGCAGATCTCTAAGTTCTCAAAGACTGGCTGTTTCTCTCCAATTTGTGTTCTCATCCTCATCATTCCACTTCACTTTCTAGTTCATGTCCGCAAAGAAATGAGAAAATATTTGCTTTTTGATAATGCCTTTCACTAACGCAGGATCTTCTAAAGCTCTTTACCCCAATGAAGGACTTTTGATGTGTAGTCAGCATTGCACTGTAGGAAACGTGGCTGTCAATTTATGAACCACAAGTTCCACAGGCAGCAAGGTAATATGTGACTGGATAATCTGTTTTAGATGTTACTTTAGAGATAAAAGCAGACCCGACCAGTAAGTTCCCTCACTACTGTTTGAATAATACCGTGGAATCTGCTACTTTCACTGAGGATAACAGGTTAGTGGCACTTGGTTTAGCATCTGATCTTAAAGCTGATACTTCCCAGTATTGTGAGTCAGTCTGGACTGAGATCTGAACCCACCGCCTTCTGACCCTGAGGCAGATGGGCTACCAATGAGCCACAGCTAAAATCAGGGGTCTCATTGACTGCTAATTCTCTTTCTTGCCTCTTTGGGTTCATTTAACCTTGCAAGGTTTGTTTGTTGATTTTCCCTGACTTTCGTAAAAATCTTTTTTTTTTTATTCTAGTACATTGGTCCAGTGTGCCAGATCAAGTACCTGGCAGGGAACAACAGAAACCATTGAGGAAGAGGCAGATGAAGAGGTCGCTAAAGACATTATAACTCCACAATTTTACCACCCACCATCCTACAATGCAGTAGCAAACAGCTATGAATATCTTGACCTCTCTGAGGAGAACGTGTCTGTGGAATCAGATAAGGAGGTGTCAAAGATGGACTATCAACCTCCTCTTAGCTGTGAGACTCATCTCCTAACAGCAAGTGATCTACTTCTGAACAAGTGAGAAGCCCTCTTTCTGTCATTATCGATTACAAATTATAAACTTACTTAGCATTTCCCATGGGGACTGTCGGCAAACGTGGAGTTACAGGACATAGGGACAATGGGCCCCTGTGAATGAAAGGTTATAGGGACGGGAGAGATGGGTTATAGGCGGGTTGAGAAAAAGAAATGGTAGAAAAAAGGGGAAAAGAAAGAGTGCAGAGGATGGGAAAGGGGAGGAATGTAATGTTGGAGGATTGGGAAGAGGAGGTAAATGAAAAGCCGGAAGATGCTTGTAGGAATTGGTAAAATGAAGGGAACAGGGTTGGGAGGATATAGAAGAGAAAGAGGAAGGGGCAGATGAGTGACATGGTAAAGTGGACAGTTCTAGGATGCCATTTGCTGACATTTTAGTATTTTTCCAATGTAACTTGAGTGGCAGTTACTCTGCACTAATTCATTGTCAGCAAGGTGCTTTGGTACTTTCTGTGGATTTAAAAGGGGTTTTATAATCTTCCTTGGCAGATTTGCCTTTCTTCAAGTGAAATTATGAATTGGACTGATTGTTGAACTCTTTGTGTCATTAAGTCTTTAATTTCCTGTGAAATAGGCAGTTGGTAGGTCAGAAATGGGGTATTGCTGCAATTTTTGTTGAAGATCTTAGTTTTGCACTCCTGAGGACATTTGCAAGAATACCAGCGTGAAAGGAAAAAGTTTACCGTCGTATAAGACGAGAGTTCTGAAAAGTGGATTGTAATTGGTAGAGGCGTTGCCATGAAGAATGCACCAATTAGAGATGACTGACAGTTAATTGCCAAGCTTCAGTAACTGCAGGCTCCATTTACACAATCCACACTCTCTCAATATTGCAGCCATTGGCATGAGGATGCATTTACAACATAGCAACTTTTCAACAACAGCTTGCATTATAAATGTTAAGAGGGATTAGTAATAAAAATATAAAAATAAAAATAGTATAGTTATTTTAAAGCTGTATCTTCCTTCTTTCTATATTCTACACCCTAATGGTCAACACTACCACACTTGAAGACTATTGGGTGCCTGTTATAACAGTATAATATAGGTCATTATATCGATGAATGTACAAATAAAGTTTTATTACAGCAAAATTGATGGTCAGTATTTCACTCATCACCAAGTTGGTAAGACGACAATCTTTAGTAGTTAAACTAGATTCCTATCTTGTTTCAGGGTGTTCCATGATGTTGAACTGGAAGAGTCGGACAAATTCTACCGTAGTTTGCCTCATCTCCTGAAGCTGCTGTTTGCCTTGTATAATACCATGGTGTCCCAGTCTGACATGTTGTGCTACTTTGTAATGATCCTCAACCACATGGTCTCAGCCTCAGTGCTCACCATGGTCCTACCCATCCTTGTCTTCCTCTGGGCAATGCTGTCAGTGCCTAGACCCAAGAAGCGGTTCTGGATGTTGGCTATCCTGTACACCGAGGTAGGATCAGGAAAATTGACTCGCAGCCAAGGGATATAAAATCCTTGAAACATTGAGCAGTTCTTGTTGAATGAGGTCATGATTCTGAAAGGGTTGATGTTGAAGTCATAAAACTCCAGTCCTTGGATGGTATAAGTTAGTCCTGTATGAGGTCCCAATGGAGTCACAAGTCACATACTTTGTCTTTGATATTTCTCATTGTGCCTAACTAGGTCTTGTTAATTGTAGCCTTTGTTACCATTAAATATACTGCACCTGAGAGGAGGCAATGGGCTTGTACTAATGCTGATGTTCTGAGGACCTGGATTCGAATCCCACCACAGCAGATGGTGGAATTTGCATTCAATTAAAAGTATCAGAGTTAAGAATCTACTGATGACCATGAAACCACTGTCATTTGTTAGAAAAACCTATCTGGCTCACTAATGTCCTTCGGGGTAGGAAATCTGCTGTTCAATTCTGGTCTGACCTACATGTGACTCCAGACCCACAGCAATATGGTTGGCTCTCAAATGCCCTTTTTCCAATTAGGGATGGGCAGTGAACAATGGCCTGGCCAGCAACACCCATATCCTGTGAATGCATTCAAAAAAAAGCCTTGCTATCTAAGACAAGGGCCTCTTCTTGTTAAGACTCTATAGTGGTCTGTCCTCTATCCCTGATCATTCAACCGGCCCCAAGACTTAACATAGAAAGGATGTAGCAAACTAACCCACAACCCATGAGTAGCCAGATATTACAATGTACTGGCAGGGGTGGTATCTGAAAATAACTGTGCTGATTTGAATTCCGTTTGGCCTTGAAGAAAAGACTTTTGATAGCAAGTGACTTTAGCACGTTAAGAGCATTACTGCTTTAAGAAGACATCTAGACAGGCAGTCATCAGCTGAAATGTGAAATTTGACAGTCTGCAGTAGTTGGAGGAGCAGAAGCAGCTTGAAAGCAGTCTTGCAAAGAGGCTGTTACCTCCGAGCTCGTGAGTGGTGTGGGAAAGGACAGCGTGACTTAGGGAAAGATTGATAGGCACAGGGAAGGGGCAGAGGCCATAGAGAGGAAAGCTGTGCAATTGAAGGCTCCAGAACTAAAGTCAAAGGCCCCAAGGGGTTTGGGGGGGAAACTATTACAAAGACGAGACAGGGAAGGAAAGGGAGTGAAAAGAGAATTCTCACTTACCAAAACTACAAATATGAATAGACTCCACTGGGCACAGCTGCAAAGGACAGAATAAGCACCAGAAAAGTAATTTAACCAGACCTGCAAGAGGTATGGCTGCAGATTTTAATTGAGGGGATAAGAGGCCAAAATTAGAAGAATTGGAAGTATGAGCTTAACAGAAGAAGGGGTGGCACAGTGGCTCAGTGGTTAGCACTGCTGTCTCACAGCGCCAGGGACCCAGGTTCAATTCCACCCTCGGGCGACTGTCTGTGTGGAGTTTGCACATTCTCCCTGTGTCTGCGTGGGTTTCCTCTGGGTGCTGCAGTTTCCTCCCACAGTCCAAAGATGTGCAGGTTAGGTGGATTGGCCATGCTAAAGTGCCCGTAGTGTTCAGGGAGGTGTAGATTGGGTGGGTTATAGGGGGATTGGTCTGGGTGGGATGCTCTGAGGTTCAGTGTGGACTTGTTGGGCTGAAGGGCCTGTTTCCACACTGTAGGGATTCTATGATTCTAAGTTTGAACATGTTTAACCTGTTAGAAGATTGAGAGACTCAGGACTTAAACCATAATTTCAGCACAAAGAGTTATTGAAGCCCTAACAGAAGACCTTTATTAATTGTGCACTAAACTGCCGATTCCATCTTTCTCCACAATGTGGTCAGTATTCCACATCATCACTTTTCAAATCAACCATGGTGTCCTCTTGTGAATTGTGGGATTGTCCATGAAGGATTGTCTATGGCTGTCCCTTATTCACCACTGCACTCTCATGGGTACAAAACCTGCAACCCTTTCCAGTTTGGTATCTCATCAATATCAACTTAAATTCCATAAATTGTTAACTCTCCCTGACTTAAAACTACCTGTTCAAGTTAAAACTCTGCAATGTTTCACTTGTTCCAATGACTGACTTCATCCTTTAGGTATATCATGAGAGTATTAAGGAGTTTTGGAGCAAAGGTTGGTTAATGCATGTGATCAACTATGATCTAAATTGAAGGGTAGAATAAACTTGAAGAGTTTGATGGTTTCCTTCTATTCCTATAAGAAGTCAGGACATGGAGGATCTGAGTTGATTTGGAATTCAGCTTAACCAATAAGATTCAGATCTGTGTTTCTTGACTTTTTTTCTCCATTTGTTCTTGAGTTGTCAACATCCCTAGTGATGTCAACATTGATTACCCATCCCTAATTCCCCTTGAAAAGGTGATGGTGAACTACCTTCTGGGACCCCATAGGCCACATGGTGTAGGGACACCCACAGTGCTTTATTCTGTAGTCATTCAAAACAATTGAATGTTTCAGCCATTTCAGAGGGCAGTAAAGAGTTAACCAGAATGATGTAGATCTATAGTCACATATAGGGCAAATCCAGGTAAAGAATTTCCTACCTTATCCTGAAGAACTTTAGAGAATCAAACTTTTTTTTACGAAAATCAAGTACTTTCATGACCATTATTAAAGAAGTCATTGTTTTATCCCAGATTTATTTATTAACAGAGGTTTTCAACTTCCCCAGCTGCATTTTTTTGGGATTTGAACTTGTATTTCAGGAATATGTGGTGTGGTCCTCTGGATTCCAGTCCAGTGACTTGATTGAGATGCTCAGATCTGCCTTAGTGCTGTAATATGATAGCATCACGTTTGAGGTTACAGTTAAATCAACCATGATAGTATTGAAGGCCAAGGGGCTGAATGGCCAACTCCTGCACCTTAGTGGTATGTTTGTGTTGTTCATTTTCATAAAATATACCAATATATGATGAATAACATGAACACTATGCCCACTGGGTTAGGTATCAATAATCACATACTCATCATGTTGCTGACATGATTTTGCCTCAGCTTCAGGAGATTGTCTCTCACTGCACTGCAATGTCACATCTTTGCTTCTCTCTGTGGCTCTTGCAAATGTGATGCTATCATCTTACAGCACTTAGGCAGATCTGAGCATCATAGTCATGCCACTGGACTAGAATCCAACACAATCCATATGTGATTATTGCTATATCTAACCCAGTGTCAATGCCATTCATCATACTGGTGTATTTTATGAAAATGAACAACACAAACATACCACCAAGGCACAGGATTTGGCTATTCAGCCCCTTAAATGCTATCATAGGTGATTTAATTGTAACCTCAAATTCACATGCTCCTCTAACGCTTATGACTCTATCTAATGGTGCCTTAAAAATGTTCAAAATCTCTACTCCCATCACCTTTTCAGGAATAGACTTCAGTACCCTCAAAGATGAAATGTTCACCTCATTTCCGTTTTAAATGAACGACCCCTGATTTTTAGACAGTAGTCCCTAGTTTACGTTTCCCCACAAGAGGGAACATCTTCACCGCATCCATCCAGGCAAGGATCTTACATGCTTCAAGCAGCTGAATACTCATACTCCAAAGGCAAAAGGCCTGACTGATACAATGAGAAACCAGTTCAAGGTGCGTCTTAATTCCGCCCAACTGCTCTTCCACTGGAGATAGTAGGAACTGCAGATGCTGGAGAATCTGAGATAACAAGGTGTAGAGCT
>NC_063350.1:56109427-56138520 GCF_021869965.1 Rhincodon typus
TTTCTGAAGAAGGGTCCAGACCCGAAACGTCAGCCTTCCTGCTCCTCTGATGCTGCTTGGCCTGCTGTGTTCATCTAGCTCTACACCTTGTTATCTCTGCTCTTCCACTGGAGCCTTGTTAAAAGGTGTGCTTGAACTGAAAATTTAAACTGTAGCTACAAACAAAATTAGATTTCTACAAAATAAAACTTTTGACTTTCTTATCCAAAACAGCACACATTTGGTCATCTTGCCTTGTGACTGTCCATCTCCATTGATAAATAACCCCTCCACACCCACATAGTGAGAGTGCTAGCACTACAGCAATATTCCAGGTCTTTAATTTACCATTGAGACTGCCTCACCTGGTTCCCTCACTGCTGCTGCCATTCTTATTAATCTTACAGGTACAAAGAGTGGTACAATTGTTTGTTATAGTGTGTGTTATTAGTTGTTAAATCTATACCATGTTTCCTCAGATCTCCATAATGAGTGTGACTGTCCTTCACTTTGTGAAGCTTTCATTGGTCATTGGCCATTTCCCAGTAAGGTGCATATCACTGGCCCTCCACAGCGTATCAAATATCTCACTACTGTTCACTCTTGTTCCTGTCTCTACAGATCACTGTTGTTGTAAAATACTGCTTTCAGTTTGGATTTTTCCCCTGGACCAGCACCTCCTATCGAATGTATTACTTTAATCAGCCATTCTACCTTCCCAACATCATTGGCATTGAGAAAAAGGATGGCTATGTGCACTATGACCTTATCCAGTTGCTTGCTCTGTTCCTGCATAGGTCAGTCCTCAAGGTAATTGTGCAGATCTATCAAACCTTTTCATTTATTGGAACACTAGTTTACCCTTTGTTTAAAAATATTGCATTTAATACACCTCAAATTGTCACACTTTGGTAAAAGTCATTCCCCTGGGATTTAGAATGGGGAGTGTGGGCACAGATTCCATGATTACAATGTATTGATGAAAGAGTCAATTTCCCTCATACTGAGTTCTGAAGAAGTCATTGGACTTGAAACATTGACCTTCTGTTTCTGTTTCCATAGATGCTGCCAAACCTGCTGAGTTTCTCCAGAACTTCCTGCTTTTATTGAACATAGGAACTAGGAGCAGGAGTAGGTCATCTGGCCCCTCGAGCCTGCCCCGCCATTTAATAAGATCATGGCTGATCTTTTTCAGACTCAGCTCCACTTACCCACCCACTCACCATAACCCTTAATTCCTTTACTGTTCAAAAATTTATCTAGCCTTGCCTTAAAAACATTCAGCGAGGTAGCTTCAACCGCTTCACTGGGCAGGGAATTCCATAGATTCACAACCCTTTGGCTGAAGAAGTTCCTCCTGACCTCAGTCCTACATCTGCTTCCCTTTATTTTGAGGCGATGCCCTCTAGTCCTAGTTTCACCTGCTAGCGGATCAACCTCCCTGCCTCCATCTTATCTATTCCCTTCATAATCTTATATGTTTCTATAAGATCTCCCCCCATTCTTCTGAATTCCAATGAGTATAATCCCAGTCTACTCAGTCTCTCCTTTATAATCCAACCCTCTCAACTCTGGAATCAACTGAGTGAATCTCCTCTGCACCCCCTCCAGTGCTAGTATATCACTTCTCAAGTAAGGAGACCAAAACTCCACACAGTACTCCAGGTGTGGTCTCACCAGGACCCTATACAGCTGCAGCATAGCTTCCCTGTTTTTAAACTCCATCCCTCTAGCAATGGTAGACAAAATTCCATTTGCCTTTTTAATTACCTGCTGCACCTGCAATCCTACTTTTAGTGATTCATGCACAAGGACACTCAAGTCCCTCTGCACAGCAGTGTGCTGCAATTTTTTACCATTTAAAACATAGTCCATTTTGCTGTTATTCCTACCAAAGTGGATGACCTCACACTTATCAACATTGTACTCCATCTGCCAGACCTTTGCCCACTCACTTAGACTATCTGTATCCCTCTGCAGACTTTCAGTGTCTTCTGCACACTTTCCTCTACCGCTCACCTTAGCGTCATCTGCAAATTTTGACACACCACACTTAGCCCCCATCTCCAAATCATCTATGTAAATTGTAAACAATTGCGGTCCCAACACTGATCCCTGAGGCACACCACTAGCCACTGACCGCCAACCAGAAAAACACCCATTTACCCCTACTCTTTGCTTTCTACTGGTCAACCAATCCTCTATCCATGCCAATACATTACCTGGGCTGTTATTTGTAGTTAGTTTTCTAATCAGCCTGTTCGAGGATATTATTGCACACCTCTGGAGCAGGAGGGACTGGAACCTTGGCCTCCTGGCCCAGAGTTGGGAAGCTACCATGATGCCAGAAGAGCTACCTAGCCTGTTATTGTATGCTGGCTGATATGAACTGAAACTTTAGGCTCTGGTGGCCCTAGTGGGAAATAGCTTTTCAGACACTTGGGGTTTGTCACTCTGTGTTACCCTTCCCTGTCTAAATCTACAGGCAGGCTCGGTCACAGCAGAACAGTAACTTAACCTTTAAACATATGTAAAATTGTACCAGTCGTACAGTGTTACCAACAACCGCTTTGTGGGTTTTGGCTCCATTGATACAATTGGAGAGTTTGGTCATTGAGTTCAAAGCCCACATGAGCCTTGACTCAATTGGGAAGTGTGTGCCGATAATCCAGTCCCACTATTTCAGTAGGTGTCACGAATGTGTAACCACCCAATTAAACCAAAAACATGATCAGTTTTCGTAACTGACTACTATTCGGGACTAAAGTAATTTGCTTTTGTCTAATGACTCAGTGGTTAGCACTGCTGCCTCACAGCACCAGGGGCCTGGGTTTGAGTCCAGCCTCAGGTGACTGTCTGTGTGGAGATTGCACATTCTCCCTGTGTCTGCGTGGGTTTCCTCCGGGTGCTCTGGTTTCATCCCACAGTCCAAAGATGTGCAGGTTAGGGTGGATTAGCCATGCTAAATTGCCCATCGTGTCCAGGAATATGCAAGCTGCTCAAACTGTTTTGAGCTATTCAAACAAGTTTTTTGAAAAAATAGATTTCAAAGCCACAGTTCATTTCAAGTTTGAACATTTTATTATTGAGTTGTAATGTTACCTTGTCAAGTGTTTTTTGTTCAGTGGATTAGTTCATCCTCAAATTAACCTGGCCCCTCAAATTTAAGGGCTGTTAAGTTTTTGGGCGTTTCACAATTACCCAATAGAGGTAGTGGACCATTTGTAACAAATTTTCAGATCGTTCATTGACTTTGTTAAGAAGTTTGTTAATTATACATTAGTTATTTAGACAATAAAGAGTATAGAACCAATGAAAATTGAGGATGGTTCATTGATGCCAGCTGACGACTAAGCAGTTGGCATGGAGTGTGTCAATCTCAGTCAAGTTGTGAGGGCAGCTTCCTGCTCTTGTGCCAGTGTTAAGGAACCCTCCCCTGAAACCTTCTCAATCTCGTCTGATCCACTTTTCATCTGAAGAAGGTAGCTCCCTGAGGAGAAGTGGTTCCTACAAGGGCTGCCTGGTGAGGACTGCCCTTCGACCGTGATCATTTGTTGATGCTAACAATCTACACAATGTTTGTGGCTTGTCTGAATCCTTTTAACCAATGAATGTTTAGCCACCCTTATGATCAAATACTCACAGCATCAGATTAACCATTCCCTACTGTCCCAGCTTCATCTGAAAATTAGTTTTCATTCTTTTTGTTCACAAAACTCTTTATTTTCCAAAACATTGCACTGATAATAGGATGCAAATGGCACCAGATAGATCCTTTAATGACTGCTCAATGGAATGTGGTAGTTTTTTTGAGCTTTATCATATCTTTGTTTTGTTATTGTTATTAGAAATTGTGACCAGTTGCATGGGAATTCCTGCTGCAAAGAAAATGTTAAAGAAAGCATCAGTTTTGAAGGGACCCCAATTTCTAACAGGATGTGGTCCACAGCTGACTGTAACAAACAAAGCTTGTTTGGTCTGTTCTTTTCCTTTTACCACAAGCTGTTCCATCGTCCACAAGTCATTTGTAGCTCTCAATTCAAAACCAATAAAAAAAACAAAAACTAAAAATAATGAAAATCAGTGAGGGTTCGGACGTGCCTCAACCCCCGAAGACAAATTGGCATTTCTAAAGAAAACGGATTAGTAATGCTTATACGATAAACGAAACTCCCAGCCATTCATTCCTCCTCCCATCAGACTCTGGGGAGTGGGAGGGGGAGCCACCGAGAGCTGGTGGGTGGGCCACAAAGAGCCGCCATTGGCCAGGATGTGGAGCCTTTTGCCAGGCTGACATGTTGCCAACAAGGTCCCTCATGGGGGACTGATTGAGAAGAGTGAGGGGGTGGTGGTAATAATTGAGAAAAATAATATTAAGAGGCGCATGGACAGGGTGAATAGAGAGCAGCTGTTCCCCTTGGATGAGGGGTCAGTCAGAAGGGGGCATAGTTTTAGGGTAAGGTGCAAGAGATTCAGAGGGGATTTGGGAAAATACTTTTTCACTCAGGGTGGTGGGAATCTGGAATGCACTGCATGGGAACGTACTGGAGGCCGGAAAACTTATAACCTTTAAAAAAAAAAATTTGGATGAGCACTTGAGATATCCTAACTTTCAGAGATATGGGAAAAATACAGGAAGTTGGGATTAGCGCACTTCTAATCGTGGTTATGTCAGTGACTGGCCAAAGGGCCTTTTCTGCACTGTATGAATCTATAAAACAGTTTCAACTCTGTTAATGAAGGAATAGTCAGCTAACTAGCGGGGAACTTTAAGTTACTGAGGTAATTAAGTCCTTGCAGATGAATGTGGAATATCTAGATTAGAGCTGCAAAATTTCGGGAGGACTACATTTGGGGGAAAAAAATATAGTGGATAAAAATTATATTTAAACAAAACAATTGTTAAATTAAAATCTGGGATTTCGATCTGAGATGCCATAAATAGAGTTGGAATTGCCTGGTTTAAATGTTTCCACTTTGCCCATTGCAATGGAATGACAGAGCTGTCACCTCACCAGACTACAAAA
This sequence comes from Rhincodon typus, assembly GCF_021869965.1. Classification (NCBI taxonomy): domain Eukaryota; kingdom Metazoa; phylum Chordata; class Chondrichthyes; order Orectolobiformes; family Rhincodontidae; genus Rhincodon; species Rhincodon typus. The sequence goes on from NC_063350.1 coordinate 56,114,434, forward strand.
AGTATTCAGCCTGATGGTTTCTCATGTGTAGAAGTGTATGTGTGTGTAAGTTATTTTGGAAAAAAAAACTTTTGTTAACTTATCCCTGTTATTCTTATACCAATTTAAACACTGTGGTGTGTAGAAAACTAATGTTTTGGCATTGTGTTGTGGCTAAAAGTTTAAAGAAGAGTTAATAATTATTTGTGATATTGAGGAATTATTCCATTTCAGTTCATGTGACGAGGTCCAAGAAGCACATATGTTGTCACGACCCTAATGGGTAGGGTCTGCTGGAAATCAGATCTCACTATTCTACAAGTCATCACAAATGTGGACATTAACCATCCCAGTGATTAATTTGGTAACGACTGACTGTGACAACAGCCTAAGATCTGATCATTCACACCAGGCTTCATCAAGAAAACAAAAATGTATTTATTATAACAAGCTTATCCTTTAACGAGTGGCTGAAACAGATTGTTAATTGCCAAAGTGCAACCTTAAACCATACCCTCTTTAAATCCAAACACTCACCCATTCATTCATAAATTGGATGAACAAGATAGAAGACACAGCGAGGTTTGCAGGAGTATCAGGGTGGAAAATATATAAACTATAAGGAGAAACAAGATGACTCTTCCCACAGTTTGGTTTTTGATGATGGTATCATGTTGTTGGCTGTGCCAATCCTTTACTTGATAGCCAGTTAGTTAGACCTAGTTCTTTGGCTTGAGTTAGAAGTCCTTCATTTCAGAATATTTGAGTGTTATTCATTTTCCATTCACAGAGGGAAAGAGAGAGATCTGGCTTGTTTGTGGACTTTTAGAGGTCTGTCCTCTTCTCTCAGTTCTCCGCCAAAACTGCTACTTAAAGTCAATCCAAAAGCTGTTGCTGGGCACCTTTTAAAATCAAAGACACTTGCTGCCAATGCGTCCCATAAAAGTTCCAAATCCAACTTCTCCAAAATTACACACTGTTGAGTAACTAATGAGTGAATACAGCACATTTCCTTTGAGTTGTTAAAACTAAGATTCTAAACTTCCATTTTCCAACTTATTTCCAAATCAAATATCTGTAATCCTTACAAATCAACACAAATACAGAAGTCATTGTTACTGTGCGACAGCATCACTTGACGAAGGAGTTAGTGAGAATGAAAAAGGAGCACCTGAAAACCAAAAGGTAGCCCTCATAAAAGAAACATTTGACTCTTGAAACACAGCGAGCAAAAAAAAGTTCCAGTTACTAGGAAAATTCAGGTCTTTCACCAGAAGATGTTATCCTAAAGTTCAATTTTTTAAACACTTAATTAACATTTCTTTCACATCACCCACATTCTGTGACAGTGCCATGGTCTGTGGGATTCCCATGATGCAGTGAAGGGGCAGCACTTTGAGAAGAAGCAGAAACAAAGCAACAGTCAGAACCTGGGAGAGGCACAGGAGGACAATGAGAACACACAAACAGTGAGCCTGCAGGACACTGAACGGGGCCCAGAGAGGAAAAACAGTTCCAGGCGATTATCAGGTAAGCGAGTGAGTGTTGGGGAAAAGAACGGAAGAATCAAACTGCGAAAGCTATGAGAGTTTAATGTTTGGCGCAAACTGACAATTCACCCAGCTACATAAAAATGCACATGCGTATGGAGACACACATAGAAAATGTGTGAAAACACATGCAAAAACATGAGCATATGGAAACACCCAAAGAAACAGACATGCATATGCAAATGCTCACATGTGCATGGTGCACACCCGCATGGAAACCATTACGCACAGAAACGCACACACGGAAAAACACATGCATGGAAACACTCACAGAAATACATGCAGTAACGCGCACACAGGCACAGAAGCACGCACACATGCATGGGAACACACACGAACGGAAACATACTCCTATGCACAGAAATGTATGAGCAGAAACATGCGTGGAAGCATTCACACTTCTGAAAACATGCATGTTCTGAAACATGCATGCACGGAAACACACATGCATGGGCATGTTTGCACACATGGAAACGTGCATATACAGAAAAATGCTCATGCGGAAACACACACATGGAAAACCAACATTCAACAAAATATACACGCACAGAAATACATGAATGGACACACGCACAGAAGCATTCACACACAGAAACACACACAAATGGGAACATGCATGGAAATGCACAGAAACTCACAGAAACAAGCTCATGCACACAGAGATGCACGCACATACAGAAAACACACACATTCATTCAGGTGTACTTGCTTTATCTTGTGCTAAGGTACAGCTTGGTATTCCTTCAGTCTAAGCCAATATTCATGCTTTAACCAACATCAGTAAAACAGATTCAATGATGATTTAGATTAGTTGCTGTTTCTAGGATGTTACTATATGTTATTGGCAGTTTTTTTTAATGATAGTGACTGCACTTCAAAAATACTTCCAGAGGTATGTATTTATTTAAAATAACTGAGGACAATTGCAGCTTTAAGACTGAGTTGATATATTTTCTTGAGTAAGATTGCGAATAGAGCGAAGGTGTGGAAATGGGATTTTTAGCATAGAGCAGTTTTGATCTTACAGAATGACAGTGCAGGCAACTGAACAGCTTCACTATATTCTTCTGTGGAACAGGAAGGCATTGAACAAAATCTTCTATAATGAGAGGCTGAGTAAATTGGTTCGATACTGTCTGCACTTTGGAAGAATGAGAGTTGATCTTAAGAAAGTCACAAGATTGCAAATGGGCTGGACCCAAGTAAATAGTAAGTGGTTTCTGAAACATGGGACATAGGCTCAGGATAAGATGAGAAAAGATTTACTCCCTCAGAGGGCTGTGAATCTTTAGAGCTCTTTACTCCAGAGGGGAGGGAAAGAGGGTGTATGTGCGCCTGTGTGTGTTTCCATGCGTGTGAGCATATTGGAGGCTGGGATAGAGAGATCTATCTACAAGGTGGTGAAGGTGACAATCAAGATGCTTTCCTTCTTTAGCTGGAGCACAGAATATAGGAACAAGGAAGTATTTTTACAACTTTGTAAAACATTGCTTAGGCCACAGATGGAATGCTGTGTGCAGTTCCGGCCACCACACTATCGGAAGGACATGATTGCACTGGGGAGGGTGCAGAGGGGGTTCACCAGGATGTTGCCCAGAATGAAAGTCTCAGTTATGAGGAGAGACTGGATAGGCTGGGATTGTTTTCCTTGGAGCAGAGAAGGCTGAGGGAGGCCATCTGATTAAGGTGTACAGAATTATGAGAGACGTAGGCAGAGTAAATCGTGAGAATTGTTTCCCCATGGCAGACCTGTCTAAGACTGGAGGGCATAAGTTTAAGGTGTGGAGTAAGTGGTTTAGAGCAAATCTGAGGGAAAATGTTTTCATCCAGAGAGTGGTAGAAATATATGCTGCCTGAGAGGGTGGTGGCAGCATGGAGGCAGGAACCTTTACAATATTTAGGAAGCATCTGGATAAGTACTTAAAATAGAGGACCACGGACCAATTGCAAGCAAATGGGATAAGTGTAGTTTGGTGTTTGTTGGTCAGCACAGAGATAGTGGGCCGAAGGGCCTGATTTTATGCTATTTGACTCTCCTATGGCTCTTTGTCCTCTTGGGAAATCTAGAGATATGGGGAGCAGGGAGGAAAGCTGAGGCAGAAGATCTGGTTTGACCACATGGAGGGGTCCAACAGTCTACTGCTCCTCCTCTTCCTTACATTCTCAGTGAGAGAACATTCAGAATATTAACTCATGGCTGTGTGTGTAATGAGGTTCTCTCTGCCTGCCTTTCTCTTCAGAAAGAGTAAAAGCTCCAAAGAGATCCAGAAAGAAGAAGAGGGAATCCCCAAAGGCAGAGAAGCGATTAAGAGATACTGTCAAGGAGCAAATCAGAGAGAAGACACAGATGGCAAAAAGATACATTACTGTCATGTAAGAAACATTCTTTTCTGAAATGAAGCATTCCTGAAGATGCTGTGCTTTAATATCGTGGGCAGTGGGCTTTCTGTTGTAACATCGCCAAAAAACACTTGAGCAACACGGAACTGGATTTCAGTGAAGCGTTTCACTGTATTTTTTCCGTGACATTTCCCTCTGTTCAAGCCAATCTGTTACTTTACAACAGCTGCAGATTATTTGCAGTATGTTTGTAAACAAGCCGACTCTTTTTCAGGGGGTGGGTGAGTTGGGGGAAATGGGTAACATGCTTTTGGAAGTAATTTAGTAAGTAGTAGTGATAGAGCAACAAAGGTGGTGGAGGAGGAGGATACTTGGATAACAGGGACGTATCAGTGCAATTGTGCAGCAGGGGGATTAATGCAGTGGTGGCAGGTCACAGAGAAGGAATCATGTTATGAAGACAAATAATTACGCTCAAAGTTATTAATCAGCCTGTATCCACTGCCCTTCCTTGAGAATAAGGAAGGGGGTGGAAGGTTATCGGGACAAGCGGGAGTGTGGATTCAGGGTCACAATTAGATCAGTCATGATCTTATTGAACGGTGGAGCAAGTTGGAGGAGCTGAGCTTAATCCTACTCAATGTTTATACGCTCGTATGTAGATCATCTCAAAATCACCAAGCGCACATGTACCTAGGAAATACCAAATGTTAGCAAGATTGAGTTGCAGAGATTGTTGTAGTGAAGAACCCTTACACCGAGAAAGACGTAATTGTGGGAAGACTTGTCTCATAGTTTTAAAGTAAAGGTGGAAGTTTGAATCTGAATTTTAAAGTGATTGCTAACGCAACCGAATTAAACAGTATCCTGGCCAACATGGTTTTATAAATCAATAAAAAATAGGTTAAAATTGAGAACTCTGGGTGAAGGATTGATGGATGCATAAAAGTAAATCAGATCATTTTCACAGGTCATTTTTAAAAGCTTGCTGTTTGTAAGATTAGTAGAAACATGAGAGTTTAGAATTTGGGCCACTCTGAGCTCCTGAAAAGGAATAATGGAAATTAAAAGATGAGAGGTGAGTCTTTATTTCACAGTAAGTTACAGATTCACTGTAAATATTCACAGAGCTGCATGTGTTCCCGAAAAATATTCCAATATTTTTAGTCACTCATGGGATGTGAGTGTTGCTGGCTGGGCCAGCATTTATTGCCCATCCCTAGTTGCCCTTGAGAAGGTGGTGGTGAGCTGCCTTCTTGAAATGCTGCCATTGGAAGGGAATTCCAGGATTTTGACCCCCAGTGACAATGAAGAAACTCCGATATATTTCCAAGTCAGGATGATGAGTGACTTGGAGGGGAACTTGTAGGGGGTGGTGTTCCCATGTATCTGCTACCTTTATCTTTCTAGATGAAATGTTCATGGGTTTGGAAGGTGCTATCTAAGAATCTTTGGTGAATTTATGCAATGCATCTTGTGGATAGTATACACTGATGCTACAGAGCGTATGTGGTGAATGGAAAGGATGGTTGTGGATGTAGTGTCAATCAAGTGGGCTGCTCTGTCCTGGATGATGACAAGCTTCTTCGTATTGTTGGAGCTGCAACGTGGGAGTATTCCATCACACTCCTGACTTGTGCCTTGTAGATGGTGGACAGGCTTTGGGGAGTCAGGAGGTGAGTTACTCACTGTAGGATTCCCAGCCTCTGACCTACTTTTTATGTGGTGTTTATGTGATGAGTCCAGTTGAGTTTCTGATCAATGGGAACACTCAGGATGTTGACAGTAGGAATGTAGTGATGGTAATGCCATCGATTATCACGGTGTAAAAAATGATCAGTGGAATGCTGGACTTTGTGGGTCCTGGAAGAAGCCACTGTGTACAGGACAGTATCATGTGCTGTCCTCCAATTTGGGGATGATGTCTATTCAGTTATTAGTTTCTGCCAAAGATCTTTAAGTGACTGAACAGGTGATTCATGGGCCACAGATACTTGGGCCCATGGGGCGGGATGTTGCATAAGGTAGTGAGATTCAGGCAGCAGTATTCAGGGAGAGGAACAGGCCATTCGTCTTGCCAAGTCAGCTCCACCGTTCAATTAGATCAAGATGGATCGTCTCCTCAGTGCCACTGTCTCATACCATCTCCATTTTGCTTGATGCCACTTGTCTCCAGAAACCTGTCAATTTCTGTCTTGAACCTGCTCAAAGATTGAGTTTCCACAGCCTCTGTGTAGAGAATTTCAAAGTTTAACACTCTCTAAAAGAAGAAATTCGTCCTTATCTCTGTCTTGATCCCTTATCCTGAGATTATGTCCCCTGGTGCCAAGTGTGTCCTTCCCTAGATAAAGAGACAAAAACTGTATGCAGTATTTCAGGTGAGGTCTCACTAGGCTATACACAACTGCAGAAAGCTATGTTCATGTCTAATCTCGAGTGAATACCAACTCTATATTTGCCTTTCTAATTGCTTGCTGCATCTGCATGCTAGCCATTAGTGACTTGTGAACAAGGACACCTTTGGACCCTCTCATCTCCCAACCTCTCACTGGTTAAGAAATATTCTGCCTCTTTTTAACCAAAGTGAATAACTTCATCTTTACTCATTTCATATTCTATCTGCTATGTTCTTGCTCAGTCTCTTAACCTTCCTTCAATTCGGCTTGACACCTCCCTCTTCATTCCCCTCACAACTACATTCCCACCTAGCTTGATTTCATTAGCTAATTTGGAAATATTATATTTTCTCCCCACATCAAAATTATTTTTATAGATTGTGAACAGTTGTTGACCCAGCAATTACCCTTGTGGTGCCCCATTAACAGCTTGCATTTATTCCTACTGCCTGCTTCCTGCTTATTAACCAATTCTGAATCCATACTGGTATATTTTTCTCAATCCCCTATGCTCCAGTTTTATTGTGTCTTATGGGATCTTATCAAAAGCCTTCAGAAAATCCAAATTCACCACAACCACTGGTTTTCCTACATATATAATAAAAGTAACATCCTCAAATATCTCCAGCAGATTTGTTAATGTGATTTCTCTTCCATAAATTCATGCTGACTGCGATCATTTTACCATTTTTTTTAAGTCTAGTCGATACATACTTTAAAATTAATGCCAACATTTTTCCTAATACTGATGCCAAACACTTCTTAGTTTTCCAATCTTCCTCTCCCTCCTTCCTTAAACAGTGGGGTTACATTTACTAATTTCCAATCTGCAGGAACCTTTCCAGAATCTATAGATTTCTGAAAGATAATCACCAAAAGCATCTACTGTCTCTCAAGCCACCTCCTTCCACATTCTGGGAAGCACCTCACCTGGTCCACTGGGTTTGTCAATCATCAATCCAGTTCATCCTTCAATTTTCCAGTTTCTCAGCCACTGCCTTGCCTCATCTTGTCAAAGCTGAACAGTTTATCACCATTTTGATCAATTGGTAGTGTGCTCCAGTAGTCATTAATGGTGAGACCTTCATTATTTTTACTTTTGTTTTTAGTTGAAACTATTAGCTGTGAATGGAAGGTGATCTTTGCACATCTTAATGGTGTTAATAAAATGGACATGGACATACATTTCCATTGTAGATCAACATTTATGTAAAACATTTATTGCATTGTCTTGTTTCCTTGTGTCCAACAGAGCTCTTCAAATCTACCTGCCCATTAAAGAATTCTTCTACAACATTATCCATCCTGAATATAATGCAGTGTGTGATGTCTACGCATTAATGTTCCTCATTGACGTCATTAACTTCATCATCACCATTTTTGGATATTGGGCATTCGGAGTAAGTGTGGGATTCTGCAATTACAGTTAAACTTTACTGGTTCAGGTTTGTATGCTTTGCTGATGCACTTTGAAGTGTAGCCATAGAGAAGGCAGCACTAATGTTTTTGGAATGTATTTTAGCAGATTCCAGGGATGGGACCATGACATCCAAACCAGCCAAAGCCCAAAGTAACCTTTAATTCAAAGTTATTTCAGTCTCTTCATGAATGAACTGCTCCTTTGACGTCACCTTCAATGTTGAAAAGTAAACAGATGACAATAACTAAACCCAGGAAAACCAAAGTATTCACTCTGTTTTTGTCTCCAGTTGCTGTTATCTATTTATTGTTAAATTCTGATAATAGACAGACAGAGAGTGACAGATAGATAAATAATTGGTTTATTCAAAGGTGGCTGGTGTTGAATATGACAAGAGTAAGAAAACAGCCAAAGAATATTTAAAGACAATAATTAAAACAATTTTGTACTCAGAAGTAGTGATGTTTTACTGCAGTTATCCCACATCTTTGTGAGACCACACACAGTCTCAAGATACAGGGCAGGTCATTTAAAACTGTCATAGAGAAAGATTTCTTCACTCAATAATGGGACATCACTTGGAAAACAGTGACAGGATTGGATGGAGTCAGTATGGATTTACAAAAGGGAAATCTTGTTTGACAAAATCTACTGGAATTCTTTGAGGGTGTAACTAGTAGTGTTGATAAGAGGGACCCAGTGTTTGTAGCTTATGTGGACTTTCAGAAGCCTTTCAGTAAAGTTTCACATAAGAGATTACTGTGTAGAATTAAAGTGCATGGGATTGGGGGTAGTGTGCTGACATGGATAGAGAATTAGTTGGCAGACAGGAAACAAAGAATAAGAATGAACGAGTCTTTATTTTATTCATTAACGAACTAAGGGCATCGCTGGCTAGGCAGCGTTTATTGCCCATCCATGATTGCCCAGAGGGCAGTTCAGAGTCAACCACATTGCTGTGGGTCTGGAGTCACATGTAGACCAGACCAGGTAAGGATGGCAGTTTCCTTCCCTAGAGGACTTTAGTGAAACAGATGGGTTTTTCCAATGATTGACAATGGATTCATGATCATCATTAGATTCCTAATTCCAGATGTTTATTGAATTCAAATTACACCATCTGCCATGGCGGGATTCGAACCCCAGGTCCACAAAATGTTATCTGGGTCTCTGGATTAACAGTCCAGCCACCAGGCAGGCAGTGACCAGTGGGTACAGTAGGGATCAGTGCTAGGATCCCAGCTTTTTACAATATATATTAATGATTTAGATGAGGGAATTAAATATAATATCCCCAGATTTGCAGATGACAAAGCTGAGTGGGAGGCTGAGCTGGGAGGAGGATGCGGAAATGCTTCAGTGTGATTTGGACAGGCTGAGTGAGTGGGTGAGTGCACGGCAGATGCTGTATAATGTGGGTAAATGTGACGTTATCCACTTTGTTAGCAAGAACGGGAAGGCAGATTATTTCCTGAGTGGTGATAAATTGGGAAAGAGGGAGGTGGAATAAGCAGGTGCAGCAGGTGGTGAAGAAGGCAAGTGGTATGTTGGCCTTCATAACGAAAGGATTCGATGAGCGGAGCAGGGATGCCTTGCTGCAATTATACAAGGCCTTTATTCATTAGAGTTTAGAAGAATGGAGGGAGATCTTATTGAAACACATATGATTCTGAGGAGACTTAACACACAGTAGATGTTAGGAAAATGTTTTCATGACTAGGGGAATCTCAAACAAGGGAGATGGCTCCAGAATAAGGGGACATGCATTTAAAACTGAGGAAAAGGGATTTCTTCTCCCAGAGTGTAGTGAACGTCTGGAATTCTTTATTCCAGTGAAATGTGGGGGCGAGATCACTGAAAGGGTTTAAAGAGAAAGGGAGTTGGATTTTTGAGATATCAGGAAGTTGGCAGCTATGATGGGCCGGCACGAAAGAGGCCTTGGATAGATCAGACATGGTCTTGTTGAAAGGCATGGCAGGTTTTAGGGGCCAAATGGCCTAGTCCTACTCCTCTTTGTTCTTACACTGGGCTATGTTTTGCTTCTACAGAGATACACAGCTGTGGCTGACATCACGGAATCCCTCTCAGAGGATCAGGTGCCCCAAGTGTTCCTCGTGATGGTATTGGTTCAGTTTGCCACCATGGTGGTTGACCGTGCTCTCTACCTCAGGAAGACCGTCATGGGGAAGGTTGTCTTTCAGGTTGTCATGGTACTTGGGATCCATTTCTGGATGTTCTTCATCCTCCCTGGGGTGACTGAAAGGTAACATAGACCATTACAAAGCACTAACTCTCTTGTGTATGTTTACAGTAAGATTTAAGAAGGACTTATGTCCTACCAAGAATGGAATAGGAAAAAGATTGTCATGAAATGGTCAGCCCCAAGCCACGGTATGACTCTCATCTAGGATGAGGAACCAGTGGGATTCATGAGCTGGACACCATTAGCTAAAGGTTGTCCTGCTATCATATGCCCAGGTCCTAGGAGCTGATCACCGATTTCCCTGTGGTTTGAGATAGTTCAGCAATGGGTGAAATGTCCCTGGAGCAACCTCATGATGATGTCACAGAGCTACTCCTCGTTTGATGTAAATGAAACAGTGTGGGTGGGTTTAAAGGGATGGAAAAGAGAGAAAGACATGGAGAGTTAGGCAAGGGTCTGAATTCTAACTGTGTGAATGTGAGATAGACATGTGAAGTAGACTGACTAGCATTGGGTGGTAGAGTTTGTGGAATAGTTTTCATTAATCTGGCAGTAAGTTTAGAGCCTGACATTTCTAAATTCCCATGTATTTTAGAGTTTAGATTGTTTGTGACATATTTAATGTTGGAAAGAAGCCTAAAACTAAAGGCAGTTCTTTGCCTTCTCCTTGATCATTCTGTCTTCAACCCACGCTGATAGATGTGATATAACCAGAAGATGAAAGAAATGGTGTCATTTACAGAGATAGCTACATTTTGATAAGCTGTGAAAGCAATTTTCCAGTGTGATGATGTGTGATAAGTCCTACCTGCTTTCTGTTGTCTAAAAGTTGTTATAATTTCTGACTGCAGGAGGTTTAACCGAAACCCAGTTGCTCAGCTTTGGTACTTTGTTAAATGTATTTACTTCGGTTTGTCAGCGTATCAGATCAAGTGCGGCTATCCCAACAGAGTGCTCGGCAACTTCTTAACCAAGAGTTACAACTACGTCAACCTCTTCCTCTTCCAAGCGTAAGTAAAGTTCTACACTGCAGTACAGGTGAAGCAAGCAGTTAGGCAGGAGGCGCTGGTTTTAGCTGACGCAGAAGATCATTTTAAGCAAGCAAAGGCTGAATGTCAAAGCAAAGCAAAAATGTGTTTGGGATAGATTCCTTGTTGGTTAGCGAACTCAACCAGCTGACCAGAAATTGAAATTTTTAAAAAATAATTTATTCCTTCGTGGGATGTGGGCTTTGCCTGCAAGTCCAAAATAGAGTCCTAGAGACCTACAGCACAGAAAAGGGTTCTTCCTTCCATCGTGTCCATACTAGTCAAAAACAACCAACAAACTATTGGCGAATAGAAGTTAGGAGGTCATGTTGCAGCTGTACAGGACATTGGTTAGGTCACTTTTGGAATATTATATTCAATTCTGGGCTCCCTGCTATAGGAAAAATGTTGCAAAATTTGAAAGTGTTCACAAACGATTTACAAGGATGTTGCTGGGGTTGGAGGGTTTGATCTATAGGAAGAGCCTGAATAGGCCGGGGCTATCTTCCTTGGAACGACAGAGGCTAAGGCGGTGACCTTATAGAGGTTTATAAAATCATGAGGGGCATGGATAGGGTGAATAGCCAAGGTCTTTTTCCAGGCTAGAGGAGTCCAAACCTAGAGGGCATTGGTTTAAGGTGAGAGAGGACAGATTTAAAAAGGGACCTAAGGGGCAACATTTTCATGCAGAAGGTGGTGCACGTATGGAATGAGCTGCCAGAGGAAGTGGTGGAGACTGGTACAATTACAACACGTAAAAGGCATCTGGATGGGTATATGTGAATAGGAAAGGTTTGAGGGATATGAGCCAAATGCTAGCAAATGAAACTGGATTAATTTAGGATATTTGGTCTGCATGGACAAGTTTGGACCAAAGGGTCTGTTTCTGTGCTGTATGTCTCTATGACTCTATGCCTCTATGACTCTATGCATTCTATCTAATCCCATTTGTTACCATTGCTTGAACTGAATACCTTTTGACCATGTCAGAGGGCAGTTAAGGATCAGCCACATTGCCGTGGGCCTGGAGTCACATGTAGGCCAGACCAGGTAAGGATGGCAGTTTCCCTCCCTAAAGGACCGCAGATGAGTTTTTACAACAATGAGTAATAGTTTCTGAGATTACTGAGATTAATTTTCAGTTCCAGAATTATTTATTGAATTTAAATCTTATTAGCTTGTGATTTGTACCCAAGTGCTCAAGAAGAGTATCAAGGACTCGAAACATTAACCTTGTTTCTCTCTGCAGCTGCACTTCCTGCTTCAAGCCCCAGAGCGTAGGCCTGGGTCTCTGAATTACTATTCCATTGATCTATCACCATTTGCATTCTGTAAGCTTGGATAATTATGGGCAGCTATCCAAATACCCCCTCACTTTTACGGAAAGGACATCTTCTCACTGCTCAATTTGATTTTTCCATGTGACCATTTATGACTTTTCCCTCAATGTGACTAATCCCACTCCTCTATCCTCTCTCTCTCACCTTGAGTTTTGTGTAGGTGTTACAATTCTTTTTTGAAAGCCTCGAGTGAACCTGCCTCCCCCACACTCTCAGACAACACATTCCAGACCCTTATCACTCGAGTGAACCTGCCTGCCCTACACTCTCAGACAACACATTCCAGACCCTAACCACTCAAAGAACATAGAACAAAGAAAATTACAGCACAGAAACAGGCCCTCCAAGCCTGCGCCGATCCAGTTCCTCTATCTAAACCTGTCGCCTATTTTCCAAGGATCTGTATCCCTCTGCTCCCTGCCAATTCATGTATCTGTCTAGATACAAGTTAAATGATGCTATCATGCCTAATTCTACCACCTCTGCTGGCAACGTGTTCCAGGCACCCACCACCCTCTGTGTAAAGAACTTTCCACGCATATCTCCCTTAAACTTTTACCCTCTCACCTTGAAATCATGACTCGCATGAACCTACCTCCCCCACACTCTCAGACAACACATTCCAGACCCTAACCACTTGCACAAACCTACTTCTCCCACACTCTCAGACAGTACATTCCAGACCCTAACCATTCGGTGATTAAAAATATTAGAGCGTATTCTATGTTATATAGCCATTTTAACTTCTTTTGCCAATCGCTTTAAATCAGTGTCCTCTGGATATTGGCCCTTCTGCCAATTAGAAGCTTTCTCCCCATCTCCTCTATTGATCCTGCATGATTTTGAACACTTTTATAATATCGCCCCTTAATCTTCTCTTCTTGAAAGAAGACAGCCCCAGCTTCCCCAATGTCTCCACATAACTGATGCTCCTCGTATTTGGAACCATCCTCGTGAATTTTGTGTGCACCCTCTCTGAGACTTTCACACTTTCCAATAAACTTCATAGCCCGACATGATAAACAGTTTAGCCCGAACTAGCATTTAATAAATGTTCAATATAGCTTCCTTGTTTTTGTGTTCAGAAAGCTCAGATGACAGGTATCTTTTTAGCCACTTTCTTGACCTGTCCTGCCACCTTCAATGATTTGCTTCTGCACCCCCTTTAAAAGGTTATTATTTATTATTGTCTCTGCTTGTTCTTTCCATCAAAATGAATCACATCATGTTGTGTAAAGTAATGGTTTTGAAAGGGCCAATCCCACCTTACATTGGCCCTGCCTGTTTTTCTGATGTCACGTGGTCAGAGGGTGGAAACAGGGAGGGTCTAACATTAGCGTTTGGAAGTCACACAACACCAGGTTATGGTCCAACAGGTTTATTTGAAATCACAAGCTTTTGGACCTCTGCTCCTTCATCAGGTGAAGTGAAGAGAAGCACTCAGACACCGAATCTTTAGGCAGAGAGATCAAAGATAGTACAAATGGTGTGAGTGGAGTGTCGACAGGCTGAACAAGTTTCTGCAGTAGGGGGAGGCGATGGCCTAGTGGTATTATCACTGGACTGTTAATCCAGAGATCCAGATAATGTTCTGGGGACCCAGATTCAAATCCCTCCATGGGAGATGATGGAATTTGAATTCAATAAATAGCTGGAATTAAGAATCTAATGATGACCATGAATCCATTGTCGATTGTCAGAAAAAACCCATTTGGTTCACTAATGCCCTTAAGGGAATGAAACTGCCATCCTTACCTGGTCTGGCCTACATGTGACTTCAGACTCACAGCAATGTGGTTGACACTTCACTGCCCTCTGGGCAATTAGGGATGGGCAATAAATGCTGCCTAGCCAGCAACATCCTCATCCCATGAATGAATTTTTTAAAAATCGAAAGTGTCAGACGGTGTGAGTGAAGTGTCAACAGCTGAATAGCAAGTGAAGGGATGACCTATAATCTGATTAAATGAGGCAGAGAGATAATTACAAAAAATTTAAAATAAGGTGCTGCTGCAGACAAACCAAATGATTGGAATAACATGATAGGCGTAACAGTCACATACTGAGGCCTAACCAAAGTAATAAGTAATCCAAAACTGTACAAACTAATTAAGGTAGAGAGATCATAACAAGTTATTAATGTGATGGTGTTAAAACAGGACAGTAAGGAAGATTTTACAGATACAGAACAGTGTGCTGGGGTGATATGTAGCGCGATGTGAGCCCAAGATCACGGTTGAGGCCATCTTTGTGGGTACGGAACTTGGCTGTCAGTTTCTGCTCAGCGACTCTACATTGTCATGTATCTCGAGGGCCATCTTGGAAGACGCTTACCCGAAGATTGGAGGCTGAATGTCCTTGACCGCTGAAGTGTGCCTCAACTGGGAGGGAACATTCCTGACTGGCGTTTGTTGCGTGGTGTCCATTTATCTATTGTCGTAGCATCAGCATGGTCTTTGGGTTAGCATCCTCCAAGGTGGCCTTTGAGATACACAACAATGTAGAGTCGCTGAGCAGGTGACTCTTATGCCTATCATGTTGTATTTGGTTTGTCTCCAGCATTTTTTTTGTAATTATATCTGCCTCAATTAGTCGGATCATAGGTCATCCCTTCATTTGCTATTCAGCTGGTGACACTTTACTCACACCGTTTGACACTTTTGATCACCTGCAGAAACTTGTTGTTCAGCCTGTCAATAGTCCACTCACACTGTTTGTACAATCTTTGATCTCTCTGCCTGTGAGATTCTGTGCCTGTGAGCTGGTCTTCTCATCACCTGATGAACGAGCAGCGCCCCAAAAGCTTATGTTTTCAAATAAACCTGTCGGACTATAACCTGGTATCATGTGACTTCTAACTTTGTCCACTCCAGACCAACACTGGCACCTCCACATCATAGCTTTTGGAAGGCATAGATGTATCTGGACCAGCTCCAAACGGTGCTAGTAAGGCTACCTCACCAAATTTTGTTGGATTTATTGTTATCATGCAGTAAACCACTTGTTATGTCAGAACAGTCTCTTCTGTGCTTATTGTCTACCACCAACAGACCCAAGTCAAGGGAGGATTATAGAATCATACAGCATAGAAACAGATCTTTCAGTCCAATGAGTCCATGCTGACCATGTTCCCAAACTAAACAGTCCCACCTGCCTGCACTTGGCCTATATTCATCCAGACCTTTCTCATTCAAGAACTTATCCAAATGTCTTCTAAACGTTGTAACTGTACCTGCATCCACCACATCCTCTGGTAATTCATTCCACACATAAACCACTCTGTACAAAAAAGTAGCCCCTCATGTCCTTTTTAAATCTTTCTCCGCTCACCTTAAAAATATGCCCGGCAGCATCTAGAAGAAAGGAGCGGTCAACATTTCGGATGGAAGGAAAATACCAGCAATGTTGACTGCTCCTTTCCTCCAGATGCTGCCTGGCTTGCTGTGTTCTTCCAGCCTCCTGTTTGCCTACCTTGGATTCCAGCATCTGCAGTTTTTTTTTTGTCTCTTAAAAATATGTCCCTTGGACTTGAAATCCCCCAGCATTGGGAAAAGACACCTGTCATCCACCTTATCTATAGCCCTCATGATTTGGAAACCTTTATAAGGTTTTCTCTAGGAGGTTTTCAACCTGCTACACCCCAGTGTAAAAAATCCTAGCCTATCCAGCCTCTCCTTATAACTCAAACCTTCCATTCCCGGCAACATCCTGCTAAATCTTTTCTGATCTCTCTCCAGTTTAATAATATCCTTCCTATAACAGAGCGACTAGAACTAGGCACAGTTCTCCAGAAGAGGCTTCAGCAACATCCTGTACAACCTCAACATGACTTCCCAACTTCAATACTCAAAGCTCTGAGCAATGAAGGCAAGCGTGCTAAACACCTTCTTAACCACCCTGTCCACATGTAATGCAAACTTCATAGAATTATGTACCAGAACTCCTCAGTGTCTGTTCTACAACAGGCCTTACTTCTAATTGTATAAGTACTGCCCTTTATTGTCTTACCAAAATGCATTAGCTTGCATTTATCTAAATTAAACTACATCTGCCATTCCTCAGCCCATTGACCCAATCAATCACAATCGTTTTGTAATCTTAGATAACCTTCTTCACTATCCACGATACCACCAATTTTGGTGTCATGTGCAAACTTACTAACTATTTCGTTTAGAGATAGTAGGAACTGCAGATGCTGGAGAATCCGACACAACAAGGAGCAGGGCTGGATGAACACAGCAGGCCAAGCAGCATCATAGGAGCAGAAAAGATTGGTGACAGCAAACTACCTCAAACAGCCCTTACCCAGTGCCACTGACTGGTAGAGGTGGTAAATACTATAAAGTACCAGCATTGGTCATCTGGGTAAATGCCACATTTTACACTTCTCTGTGCCCACTATTCCACCAGCCTTTACATCCCCTTGAAGTACACTATTATCTTCCTTACAATACTTACGTGTTTATGTTGTCTGAAGATGTTGAAATTGTGCCCGTACACTCAAGTCAATGACATTATTTTAAATAGGAGTAAGCAGTGGTCCCAGTTCCAATCTCTGGAGAATCCCACTGTATTCCTACCTTTTGTCCAAAATGCAACCCATCCCCACAGCTCAGCCAACTTTGTATCCATGTTGCCCCTGAGCTTTTTATTCTATTGACTCCAACTTTGCTCACAGTCCCTACTGTGTATCAGTTTACCAAACACCTTCTGGAAATCCACATTCACTAACATCAACAGATTGACCTTCATCAATGAAAAAAAACTCAATCAGTTTGGAGAAACATGACTTTTCCTCGTCAAATTTTCTTTACTAATAATTTTCTTTCTCGTTCAACTTGAGTGCGTAATTTTGTACTGGAATAATGTTGCTCCTCTTTCACTATGACCTTGTCAGCATCATCTTTATTGATAAAAAGTTACTAGATTTATAATCAAGTAGCAGCACAGAGATTCAAATTCTAGGTGATTCTAACTGGCAATCAATTAGATGACCGTAGGTAGTGAAGAAGATGGAGACAGATACAAAATACTCCTTTAGTATCTCAACCCTCCATTGCCCTGCAGTAATGTCCTTTTTGATTCCTAATTGGTCCCATGGCCTCTCTTACTGCCCCTTTAATACTGTGTGCCTTTTGGATTTTTGATTATTTTGAATTCCCCTGTAACCGAGCTACTAGTCTCTTTTCATACACTCACTTTTTACTTTTTTTGCTTTTCACCCATCCTTAGAACTTTTTATAGTCAGTATGGTTCTCATTTTTTGTTAGCCCCCATGATTTTCTGCTTGTGTTGTACTTACTAATCTGCCAGCTTTCGATAAACACCCTGGGTATCCGCTAGGCACAGACTCAAACCCACCAACAGAAGGTGGAGGTCACAGCTAGTGTTCAGGACAGGAACCCTGCCTGATGCAGCTTTCCTCATACACCAGTCATTGTAATGGAATCCCTGCCATAAGCTTTATCAACATGACCTAACACAGCAAGATTCAAACTGTGGCCTCTCCTGAACTGTCTCAGTATCTATCACACACGCGCGCACACACACATCTACACATACACATGTACACACACACAAATATCTACACACACACGTACACACACAAATACAAACACACACACATACACGCACATG
This sequence comes from Rhincodon typus, assembly GCF_021869965.1. Taxonomy (NCBI): domain Eukaryota; kingdom Metazoa; phylum Chordata; class Chondrichthyes; order Orectolobiformes; family Rhincodontidae; genus Rhincodon; species Rhincodon typus. The sequence continues at coordinate 56,132,327 of NC_063350.1, forward strand.
TACACACACAAATAAAGAATATTGTCATGTGTTGGTGTCTTCTCAATTCTTTACATAGAAGAATGAAATGATATTTACAGAAATAATACAGAATGAAATGATATTTACAGATGCTGTGACAGTTCTACAGATGACAGCTGCTTAAATCGAGGCTTTAAGTGTGAGATTGAGATGTGTGCTTTGATTAAGATGAAGATTTTGCCTGGTAACAATCTACCACATGTTGTACAAACTGTTCAAGCCAGTCTCTGTACACTTAACCATCTAGACACCTGACCCACTTAAACATCTGTGAACCCTGCCTGAAAACTCTATCCTCCATTAATCAGCTTTCTTGGATGGTTTCAGATTCCGTTTGGTGCCCTTTTTGACAGAGCTAAGGGCAGCGATGGATTGGGTATGGACAGACACCACACTCAGTATCTCCAGCTGGATTTGTGTGGAGGACATTTATGCCAACGTGTTCATCCTGAAATGCTGGAATGAGTCCGAGAAGGTGAGCAACAAGTAACCTGTGAGTTGAGAAAAGCTCAACTAGGCTCAGGTAGCCTCACTTTATTTGGGCATAGAATGGTTACATGTGTAGTCTAATCTCTGGGCTCTTGTGACACAGAGGTACTGTACACATCTGTAGACCAGAAGGCCCACATTGAAGTCCCACCTGCTTCAGTAGGGTGTAATAACATCTCTGAACAGGTTGATTGGAAAATATCTGCAATCTAACCTCTCCTCAGCGATTGATCCAACACTCCATCTCCAGACAGTGAGGGTTTAGATACCAATTCATCATTCATAGCAAAGTAAAATCAATGCTGGGAATCTGAAATAACATCAAATTGCTCAGCAAGTTTCAGTGGAAGAATACAGCGTTTTATGTTTCTGATTAAGTTGATTTTCCATCAGAACAGTGATAGGCTGGAAACAAGTGGTAAACAATAAGATAAAGTAATTTCCTTCTCGTATTTCGCTGGATTCCACACAGTGTATGCTGTCAGCCCTGTTTAGATGTTGGGCCTAAGCTGACGATCTGTTTCACTGTGCCTTTTGGTTAGGACTCTAGGCCTTTAATAAAGTCTTTAGTTTTGCTAAAAATGAAATACCAAAGAGACAATATCCTTTTGAATATAGTGATGGTGGGTTAATCCATTAATACTGCAGCTTTTTTAAAAAATTAATTTGTGGGATGTGGTAGTCGCTGGCTGGCCAGCATTTAATTGCCAATCCCTAACTGCCCTTGAAGAGACTTTATAGCGATTGGAACAACTGAGTGGCTTGCTAGGCCATTTCAGAGGGCAGTTAAGAGTCAACCACATTGCTGTGGGTCTGGAGTCACATGTAAGCCAGACCAGGTAAGGATGGCAGATTTTGTTCCCTGAAGGACATTAGTGAACCAGATGGGTTTTTCCCAACAATCGACAATGGGTTTGTGGTCATCATTAGACTCTTAATTCCAGATTTTTTTTTCATTGAATTCAAATTCCACCATCTGCTGTGGCGGGGTTCAAACTCGAGTCCCCAAAACATGAGTTCAGTTTCTGAATTAATAGTCTGGCAATAATACTACTAGACCATCACCCATTCTTCCAGACCAGTGTCCTTGCCCAGAAAAGTGCTTACCCTCTTCCGAGTCTCTTGCCGGAGTCACAAAGTCTGATTTTCTTCCAACGGTGAGTTAGGGACAAGCAATCGTTTTGCACAGTGTCCCTTTTTATTCTCCACTAAGCTCAGCTGCTTTTTTTTTTACAGTTGTCTTCAAACCTGGAGCACAGAATTAACTATAATGCAGACTCTGTGGGTAGATTTCACCGGATTAGATTTTCCACCAGCTGCAGAACTCAGGAACAAGTAGGAATTCAGACAAGGTTCATTTTTGGCCCATTCATTAAGTGAAACTCCAGTAGCAAAGACATAGGAATACTCATTTCTGTGGCCAGGGACTGCAAACGGGGAATGTCAGATAGCTCACCCATTGCCCTCACTCTCACACCAAGTGCATTAGCTTAAAGTTAGCCCTCTTCTTTTCTCTTTGGTCTCCACTGGGTTTCTTCACAGGGTTAAGGATGCTGAATCCAGCCGAATGAATGTGAATGTTGGCTGGTATGTATCAGTCTGGTGGGGAGGAAACTGGAGCTCAGCAACTGTGGTACCATTTACTGGTTAGTCACCCTTTCACCAAATAAGCTTCATGTCGTGAGAGGATATGAAGAGAGAGTAGGTGGAAAGGTCAGGGAGAGGGGGTGAGGGGATAATATGCAGAGGGCACAGATTAACACAAAGAGAATGGGCATGGAGAGATAACAGAGGAAATGGAGACAGGGCAGGAGAGATTGCCGGGAGTGAGCGGAGGGAGAAAGGACTTGGAGATGGCACAAGGAGGGAGGGTGTATAGACAGAGGGCACAGAGGGAGGGGGTGAAGTGAGAGACATTGGCAACTGAGAGACCTCATAAATAGAGAACATATAGAAAACACAAACAGATGTGGATGCTCTGAATTGTCACTCTCAGGGTCTTCCATCTTATTGAGTCCATTGTCAGAGACTAAGAGCCTACCAGAATTTATGAATGTGGTTAACAATGTGCGAATGACCAATTGGTTTCTGTGATGGTGATGGCCAGAACACTGGAGATGAATCTCCTGCTCTTCGAAGCAGTGACTGCAGACAGATGGGGGCTTAGTTTAATGCCTCATGTGAAAGGTGGTACCTCTGACAGTGCAGAGCTCCCTCAGCACTGCACTGGAGAGTCTGCACTGTATTCCTAAACCCTGGTCCTTGTGGTTCAGAACCTGACATTTAATGAACAAATTAACATATGTAATGAGAAGGCTGGCCTCCTTGTCTGAATTCCCAATTCGTAAAAAGATCCTGTGAGTGGGAGGGTCAATTCCGTCAGATTCAGTCATGCTCTGAAGACAACTTGAGACAGTAGGTTTCGTGTCTTCCACCTCCACACGAGCCCAGCAACCCAGCTGCTGTAGGTCCGCTCCTGTCTCTCTCTGGTACACACACTGGGATCTATGCTTGTGGACTGTCATGTCTCTCCTTTCTTCTCAACAGAGATACCCACAAGCAGCTGGTCAGAAGAAGAACATGCTGGTTAAATACGGAATGGGTGGCCTCATCATTGTCTCGTTGATCTGCATCGTGTGGTTCCCACTGCTCTTTATGTCGTTGGTCAAATCTGTTGCTGGAGTGACCAATCAGCCTCTGGATGTCTCTGTCAAGATCAGTATTGGTGGCTATGAGGTGAGAAGTAACTTGACAAGCCAGGCTCATAGCTGAAGTAATGAAAAAAAACAAATAATTTGCATTTATTATACTACTTTCCACAAACTCAGGATTCCCCAAAGCATATTTAGCCAATGAAATACCTGTTGTCAAGTTTGTAATGTTGGAAATTTTGTGCACAGGAATCTTCCACCAACACCTCTGGAATAATGAGTCTGTTTGTATGATGTCACTATTGGCCTGGTTCCTGGGGATAACTCTCTGCTCTTTTTCTAAAGAGCACTGTGGAGTTTTTACTTGAGAGGGAACAATTAGGACATCTCCAACCCTGCAAAGCTCCTTCAGTACTGCACAGGAAGGTCGGCCTGAATTGGAGGCTTCAGCCTGAATGGATGCTGGAGTTCGACACTCAAACAGCCTCCTTTTCCCCAAGGAGTGAACGGGGTGTTGTCAAGGAAGACAGTAACACCGTGTGAGAAGGTGTAGGGTCAGCACACTCTGTCCCCCTGACCAGACGAGGGGCAGTGAGGGTGCCTCAAGGAGGGACTCCCATAACAGCAAAGACAGTTTTTAAAAATTTATTATTGGGATATGGGCATCAGCTGGCTGGAGCAGCATTTATTGACCAGAGGGCAGTTAAGAGTCAACCACATTGCTGTGGGTCTGGAGTCACATGTAGGCCAGACCAGGTAAAGATGGCCGTTTCCTTCCCTAAAGGACATTAGTGAACCAGGCAGGTCTTTTCCTGACAATCAACAATGGATTCAAGGTCATCACTGGACTTGTGATTCCATATTATTATTGAATTCAAATTCCACCATTTACCATGGTGGGATTCGAACCTGAGTCCCCAGAACATTACCTGAGTCTCTGGATTAATAGTCTAGCAATAATACCACTAGGCTATCATCTACCCCCTAAGTTTAGACCCCAAGTTTCAACTGGAAGAGACTGTCCTGCACTGAGAAGCTTCCCCTGCTGCTTGCCCTGGGATCTGACTGCCTGTTTTGACATACCCCATTACACTTGGGTCTTCTGGGGCCTCTGCAGTTCTACCATTGTCTCATAGCAACATCAAAAATAGGAACAGGACTAGGCCTGTTGAGCCTGCTCCGCCATTCAATATAATCATGGTTGATCATTCACTTAGTACTCTGTTCCTGCTTGCTCTCCATACCCTTTAATCTCTTTTACCCTAAGAACTAACTATATCTAACTCCCTCTTGAAATCATTCAATGTTTTGGACTCGACTGCTTTCTGTGGCAGAGAATTCCACAGACTCCCCACTCTCTGGGTGAAGAAGTTTCTCCTCATCTCTGTCCTAAATGGTTTACCCCATTTCCTTCTACGGTCACCCCTGATTCAGCATTTGGAAATCGTTGGAAACATCCTTTCTGCATTTCCCCTGTCTAGTCCTGTTAGAATCCTATAAGTTTCTATGAGATTCTCTCCCCTCCACAGCCTCCTCTCATTCTTCTGAACTCCACTGAATATAGGCCGAACCAATCCAGTTCACACATCAGTCCTGCCATCCCAGGAGCCAGTCTTGTAAACCTTCACTGCACACCCTGGAACATCCTTCCTCAGATATGGAGACCAAACCTGCACACAATACTCCAGGTGTGGTCTCACCAAAGCCCTGCACAGTTGCAGTAAGACATCCCTGCTCCTGTACTTGAATCCTCTCACTATGAAGGCCAACATACCATTTGCCTTCTTCACTGCCTGCTGCACCTGCATGCTTACCTTCAGTAACTGGTGCACAAGGACACCCAGGTCTTATTGCACCTTTCTCAATCTGTCACCATTCCAATAATAATTTGCCTGCCTGTTTTGCTACCAAAGTGGATAACCTCACATTTATTCACATTACATTATGTCTGCTATATATTCGCCCACTCACTCAACTTGACCAAATCACACTGAAACATCTCTGGATCCTCCTCCCAACTCAGCCTCCCACCCATTTTTCTGTCATCTGCGTCCTTGGAGATATTATATTTAATTCCCTCATCTAAAGCATTAATCTATATTGTGAATAGCTAGGTCCTAGCATTGATCCCTGTGGTATCCCACTAGTCACTGACTGCCATTTGGAAAAAGACCCATTTATTCTTACTAAGATAACAAGGTGTAGAGCTGGATGAACACAGCAGGCCAAGCAGCCGCAGAGGAGCAGGAAGGCTGACGTTTCGGGCCTAGACCCTTCTTCAGAAATGGGATTCATTTATTCCTACTGCTTGTTTTCTGTCTGCCAACCAGTTCTCTATTCGTCTCAGTACACCATCTCCAATCCCAGGTGCTTCAATTTTATATGCTAATCTCTTTTGTGGAACCTTTGAAAGTTCAAATAAACCACATCCACTGGTTCCTCTTTATCAACTCTTACAGTTACGTCCTTGAAGAATTCTAGTCGAATTGTCAAGCATGATTTCCCTTTTGTAAATTCATGCTGATTCTGTTCAATCCTATCATTCACTTAATACTCTGTTCCTGCTTGCTCTGCTATTAAAGTTTTATAATGTACTTTAGTATTTACCCCTCTACCAATGAGGGACTAACTGATCTATAATTCCCTGGTTTCTCTTTGCATTCCTGTTTGAATTAGTGGCGTTACATTAGCTACCCTCCAACCTGTAGGAACCACTGCAGTATCTAAAGGATCTTGAAAGATAACCCAATGTATCCACTATTTCGTGGGCCACTTCCTTAAACACTGGGGGATGTAAATTGTCAGGCCCTGGGCATTTATCAGTCTTTAATCCCGTCAATTTCCACAACATCATTTCCCTATTGATACTGAGATAACAAGGTGTAGAGCTGGATGAACACAGCAGGCCAAGCAGCATCAGAGGAGCAGGAAAGCTGACGTTTCGGGCCTAGACCCTTCTTCCTATGGGGGAGGGGGAGGGGATTCTGAAATAAATAGGGAGAGAGGGGGAGGCGGATAGAAGATGGATAGAGG
>NC_063350.1:56148520-56244783 GCF_021869965.1 Rhincodon typus
GGGGGGAATGAGAATGTGGGGAGGTTGGGAGTTGGAGTGTGGGGTGGAAATGGGGGGGGGAATGAGAATGTGGGGAGGTTGGGAGTTGGAGTGCGGGGTGGGAATGGGGGGTATGAGAATGTGGGGAGGTTGGGAGTTGGAGTGAGGGATGGGAATGGGGTGAGAATGGGGTGAGAATGTGGGGAGGTTGCAAGAGGGGAGGTGAAGGGGGCAGAACCGAGAACACAGTTGTGATGGATGTGTTGGGCACCAACATGGTAAAGGCGGGTGTCTGTGAGAGGATGCCAGTCAGTGATGTTACCGCATCAGCGAATCTAATGGTTGTGGGTTATATCCTCTACCCTGACAAGTTGTGAAATGACTTTGGGAAATGATAGTCTACAGAGGACTGATTCTCAAAATAAATAACAATAAATTGATGTAGTGCCTCTCAGAAGCTCAGGAAAGCACACAGAGCTTTACAGCCAATGGAATATTCATGAAATGTAGTGAAGTTGTACTGTAGGAAATATGGCAGCCCGTTTGAGCACAGCAAGATCCCACAAACAGCAATGAGTACAATGATAGGAGCAGCTGTTTACAGTGACGTTAATAAAAGTTTAAATGTTGGCCAGGACACCAAGGTGTTTCTCTTCTTCAAAAAGCAAAATGAGATCTTTTCCCGCATCCAATCAACAGAGAGCAGGACATTACAGCAGACTACACTCAGACCTGCACTGAAACCGAGAGAGGACAGGGCTCTCTGTGATAGTGCAGCAGGCACTGAGTGGTACACTGATATGATCCTGGAAGGTTGTAAGTCCATGTTGATTTTATGATATCCTCCAGGAGAAAGGAACTGCCACCTCAGTCTGGTTCATGTGGTTGGTGCTTAGGACAGTGAGTGAGGTGGGAAATAAACACAACCTTTGTTGGTCTCAAAGATGTTCTGTGAATAAATGTAAAAGGCCCAACAAGCTGCTCCTTTCTTACATCAGATGAGAAAGATTACTGTCCCAGCATTGATCCAGTGGAAATACTCCTCTTTAGACTCACCATTTAAATAGTTAAAGATTGATACCTTATTACTTAAAGGTACTTAAAGGGAAAGGGAAAGGGAAACTAATTACATTGATATGGCACTATTACAATTTAGAAACAGTCAGACAATTTTGTGCACAGTAAGCTCCCACAAATGGCAGTGTGATAAATGGCCAGACAATCTATTTCTGTGATGTTGCTGTGGGGGATAAATGTGATGCTGGGGAGAACTGCTCCCCACTTGTTGAGATGGAGGTTGAAGGATTTATATCCACCTGACGCAGCCTCAGAATGTCTTCTGAAAGATGATACCTCAGACAGTGCAGCATACACTCAGTAGTAAAGAATGGGGCTTGAACCCAAGAGGTGGTGACTTTGAGAAGGAACTGTCAGTCACTATGCCCCAGTTCAAAAGCTTTGGGTTCTGCAGAGGATCATAAACTACAAGAGGTGACTCAAGCCCCTCTCCAGTCTAATCCACCCACATCTCCCAGACAGGATCACATTGACTGCCATTTACAACTTATCTAGGACTACTTAATGAGCCAATCCCAGTCAAATTAAATACTAACCAAACAAAGAAGGTACCTCAAAGTAGAAAAGCCAGTCTCAAGGAATATTATCAATGATATCACAACAATGACATAAACTGGCATCTGGTATGAGTGTAGCTGCAGGAAGTGACATGAAAATGATGGCATTCTTGGACAGAGAGACTGTAGCGTGCGAGAATCAAGGCAAAGACTGAGCCCAGTTCAACTGCAGCAGGAATTAAGAATGCTGAGGGTTCTGGGTGCTGTTGTGGGACAGTGGATAGGCCATCTGCTGCTGTTTGCTGGAGTTGGGAACAAACTGGCATTCACTTGTTGCCCAAGCAGGAACAAGCTGACAGTGTGGTTCTTAGTTGAGGAGGTGTATAGTTTTTGTCTCTGCAAATAAAAGCTTAGAAAGGTACAAATATTGGCTCCAGTTCTAAAGCTGTGCTATGTGCATCAGCCAATGTAAGATAAAATTCACTCTGTCTATCTAACCCCATGCCATACCTGTCCTTGAAATATTTGGTGAAGACAGTGTGGAGCGACCCTTATCCGAGAGGGCAGAAATTAAACAAGATTCAACCTTCACTGAGTACTTAAAGACATTGACTTCCCAAAGTATCATTCCTGACAAAACGCCTCACCCTGACAGGAGCAAAACAATGACAGTCTTTTTCACAGAAGTTTAATCCTTTGAGCATATTGTAGGGTACACACACAAAGTAAGGCAGTGAAGGAGGGAGGGAGCCTGCAGAAAGAGGAGGCAGAGAAGCGAACCTGAGCTGAGAACCTTAGGGAAAGAGAGAGAAGGGTTCTTGCTCAGAACAGAGTGTGGGAGGAAGAGGAGGATAGCAGTGAAAATGAAAACTAATGGCAGACGAATGCACAGAAAATGAAGATAAATTTTTAGAAGTGTTATAAAAACGTTCAGAATGTATTCACTATTTTCTATTTCCACAGTCTGCAATGCAGTTTTTAGTTAACTACATGCCAGAAGACATCATTGTGGCTCACATCAAGAGTGACGCAAACCTGCTGTGGAGCATTAGTCCGGCCAGTCTCAAGGCAATGAAAGAAGAAATTGCCAATTCTTCACAGATTTACGTACATCTCCAATGGACCATTCTGAGGTACACTGTGTAGCGTAAAATTGGGAAAATCACCACCTGTTACTTCAGTGAAACAGAATCAAATGAAGCTTTGAGGTGAAGAATTCAATTGAAATCTCAGGCTTTGTACACAGGAAAGCAAATAGCCCTGAGCCACAGCTCCAGAGAGACCAGTTACACGCAGGCACAAGGGCCTGGAAGCAAGCCCAGTTTGGCATTAAAATAACCTGATGGGCACACTGGCCAGTTCCTGATGAAGAGTAATCTAAACTCAAAACGTTAGCTTGCTCTTTCTCCATGGATGCTGCCTGATCCACTGTGTTTTCCAGCATTTTCTGTTTTCAGGCCAGTTCCTGAAACTGAAAACTCTTCCAAGGTACAGACAATGATCTTTTAAAGTTGCAGCTTGCCATAAACATCGATGAAGGGAAAATTTACCGTCTCTTTCTAACCCCTGTCCTGGGAGTGTTTGATGGGGGACAGTATAGAGGGAGCTTTACTTTGTAACTAACTCTGCGCTGGGAGTATTTAATGGGGACAATGTTGAGTGAGCTTTACTTTCGGATTACTTTTAGTTCAAGAAGGTTTACACGGATGTTGCCAGAACTAGTAGGCCTGAGTTATAGGGAGAGTTAGCCAAGATGGGACTTTATTCCTTCGAATGTAGGAGAATGAGGGGTGACCTTATGATGGGGAATTGAAAACCAGAGGGCATAGGTTTAGGGTGAGAGGAGAAAGACTTAAAAAGGACCTGAAGGGCAACTTCTTCACGCAGAGAGTGGTGCGTATATGGAACAGGCTGCCAGAGGAAGTGGTTGAGGCAGGTACAATAGCACCATTTTAAAAACATTTGGATAGGTACTCTATAGTAGATGAAGTTTTACCCTGTAACTAACCCTGTGCTGTCCCTGTCCTGGGAGTGTTAGATGGGGACAGTATTGAGGAAGGTTTATGTTCAGTTCAGAAGAGTAGAGGCAGCTTTGGCCTGTACTGTACCTGTCCTGGCTGTGTTTGATAGGGACTGAGAGTTTTGCTTTGTATCTAACCAATGGTATATCTATACAACAATATCTCATTTGTACCTGGATCACAGATAAAATATGTCCTGCACATACACGTATTGTAAATGTATACTTTGGTTCCTTCATTTCCCTTTATGTATGACATGAAGCAGAGATCTGAGACACATGCGGACATTGTGATATTGGTGTGTTTATTCAGGGTGTACAACTCCTCAGTGGCTGATTGTCTGGAACAAGAAGAATTTCCAATCTGTATGTTTCAGTTGCATTTATGAATCAGCCGCTGATGCTTGTTTCTCATGTCCCTACAGGAATGCTTCCCTGCTGATGAATCCCGAAGCATTTGGTGAACACACAGTGGTCTGTACAGACAGGGAAGTGAGAGAGGAGCTTGTTCAGCTGCTGGAAGGGACACGTGAGAAATCAGTGTATGTACCATCATTGCTGTCTTTGTCATGGTCAGGTTTAGGTACAAATCCCATCTCAAACCAAATTGTTTGCTTCAGCTTCACTGAAGGGACCTTTCCAGGCAAAAGGAAGCAGGGTTTGGTGTGTGTAGGGAGCTAAATCCCTTAAAAACGAGGATCAGGATCCCAACATTATCTCACCTGTTTTCAGATTTAACCAGGCAGGTTTTTAAGTGGGTGGGGATCTCCCTGGGATTTTCAGAGAGATAACTAGATTGTATAAACTGACAATTGTATCTCTTGAACCATGCATCTGGCTTTAACACCATTGTATTAATTTCCCTGAGCTGTGTAACTGAAGTGAGTGTCCAACAGGTTAGTGTTTGTTCAGTGACACTTGACAGACTGGGAAGCCTTTTGTTAATTACGCTGAAGAGCTGTGGCTATGGCCAGGTAAGAGGCTGCACACACACTGCTGTCAGTACTAGTCAGGTAATTGCTATATCTTGTGAAACTACTTCCCTTTTTTTGTACTTCACTCACTTCCAGCTGCATTTCCCTGGTGCCCGTCTCCACCACAGCCTGGAAGCAGCTTATGGAGCTCCACTGATGAAGACGAAAAGCAGACCAACTGCAGCACCTTCAGGCAGGTACAGGGATCCAACTGGAATGGGCTGAGACCTTGACACATGCCCAAGTGGATCAGCTCCCTGGACCTATCTCTGCAGCAGTGCCTCAAAAGGCTGTTTACTGCTGACTTCTCGCTGGAGCAGCTGCATGTTCACTGCCAGCGGCCATCAAGACATTTATCGCTGGAGGGGAACACACTTTCCCCACGTTTCCCCAGTCCAGAGGAAGGGTCACCAGACGTTAACTCTGATTTTTTTCCTTCACAGACGCTGCCAGACCTGCTGAGCTTTTCCAGCAACTTTTGTTTTTGCTCCTGATTTACAGCATCCACAGTTCTTTCCGTTTTTACACTTTCCCCTTCTTGGGTGTTCTCCTCTCCCTGAGGTTGTGTGGCATGTGTTCCTGGGGGGAGAGAAAGCAAAGAGTTCTGAACACCTGTGTGGAGAGGAGGCGAGGACAAAAATGAGGGTGAATAGCATGGTGTAGAATTGAGATAGCAAGACAATGAGGAAGAGGGTTTGTGTTGGCTGCACAGAGGACGATGTCAGATGCCTGGAGAGAGAGAGTTGGGGGGCAGATTGAATAGAGTTGTGAGATGTGTTGGGCAGAAGTCACGGAACATTGGGCTTCAGAACTGAAAGGGTTTGATGCTGCTGATTCAATCTTCCTCATCATTCATGGAGACCCAGGACTGTGAAAGCTGCAGACTCAGCAACATCACAGAGAGCCATGAGCTTTTAGACTGGACAGAGTCAGAAAGATGAGAAATCCTGAGGCTTTCTTCAGGAAATCCCGGCACTGAGGATTCAGACAGAACGGCATCACCTACCTTCAGTTCCCTACTACACTCTCACCTCCCCACTCCTCCAGTCTCACTTCCTCCCACTGCATCCACCTCTCCCTTTCACCCATCCTCACTATCCTCTCCCCCACCCAGTACTCTCCACCCCATACTCCCCTGCCCTATACTCCCCTATTCCCACACTGACACCCCCTCTGCCTATCCCAACTTCTTGCTCACACATCTTCACTTCTCCCAGCTGTCTTGCTTTCCCCTCCCCACTTACACTCTACCCTATGTCCTCCTCCACTATCCTTACCTGCCCCTACATTCTTTTCTCTCTTTGGTTTCCCTTCCCTACCATCACTTCCCATGTCCTTGCTTCCCCTCTCCTGCCCCTATTTCCTCCTTGCTTTGGCCTCTCCCTCCCCTCTCTCCCACTCTCCCTTCCCTCTCCCTCCTCACCCACTCAGGAGTTGCATCCTGGTTCTTGCTGGCACAAAAATTGACCAAGAGGGTAGCCCACCCTTCCACAGGTCAATGCAGTTAGTCACATGGTCAGTTGCCATATGGTTGTAAAGATGCCCATGCCAGCTGTCTGCTGCACGTCACGGGTTTTACACTCACTGCCACCACCACTCCCCACCCCGCTTCACACAACATTGCTGACGAGGAATAATAACTATCCTCTCTCATTTCAGGGTAATCAAGGAATTGCTCCCAAAATACATTCGAGCGACACGTCGAACTGAAGCGACGCCAGCTTTCCGACTCCAAACAAGTGAGTGTAGACATAGGACAATTAACTGGGGGTCTTCTGCAGTGAAAACTCAACAGTTATGTGTTGTGTGTATAAGGGATGGACGTGGAGACCTGATTGACTGGGATGAGCCTGCCCATGGTGTCACTGGACTGTGTTGTACTGTGACCATCAGCAGTTGTTGTGCACACAATAAAGCCCACTTTCGCTTACCAATGGATTTTACTGAGGAGGGGGTTAACCCTTCATGTGAGTAACGGAGGGGAACAGTAGTAACTGGAGCAGGAGTACATCCTTCTCCGTTAGCCCCAAACTTGACCCTAAAGTCCAAATTCCCTTCCTAAACCCCTCACCTTTCTTAAAAAAATACTAATTTCAGTCACTTGTCACTCATGCCTGACTCAGTGTAAAATTTTACTGTTCCTGTGAAGCACCTTGAGATAGTTTCTATATTACGGGTGCTATATAAATGTAATTTGTGTTGAATTTTAAGATTGTTTTTCTTCTGTTTGATTGTTAAGATCTAAAAGAAAACAAAAATCACCCTCCTAAGTCCATTCTTATCAGTGAGAGCACACCTAGAGTGTTGCTTACTTGAGGGAGATATGTTGGAGGCAGTTCAGCGGAACTTCACTACATTGATTCCAAAGATGAGTGGTTTGTTTGAACAGATTAGGCCTATACTCTCTGGAGTCTAGAGGAATGAGAGGAAATATCATTGAAGTCTATAAGATGGTAAAGGGGATTGACAAAAGTTGACATAGAAAGGCTGTTTCCTCACGTGTGGGTCAACCTGGAATGAGAGGACATAGTTTTAAACGAAGTGATAGCAGATTTAAAACAGAGATGAGGAGGAATTACTTCTCTTAAAGGGTAGTGAAATATGTGGAATTCACTTCCCCAGAGTGTGGTGGAAATGTAAGGAGGAGGTAGATTTTTCATTAGTGGGATACTGTAATATGTTGTGTATTCTGAGGATTTCTACTCAAGCTTTCTCAACACAGGGTATTAATTTGGAACTCAGTATTGTGTAAATTTGCTGCGAGTCTACTGAGGTGAGAGTGACTAACTCCCCTTCACATCAAGGTTACCTTTGACTGATTGTGATATCAAGGAGCCTGAGCAAAGCCGAATCATTGGAAATCAGGGGGCAAACTCTCTGCTGGCGTGAGTAATATTTGACACATAGGAAGATGGTTGTGGTTGTTGGAGGTCAATCATCTCAGCTCCAGGACATCTCTGCGGGATTTGCTTGAACTAGTGTCCTAGTTCTAACCATCTTCAGTTGCTTCATCAATGATCTTCCCTCTATCATAAGGCCAAAAGTGGGGATGTTTGTCAATGATTGCAAAATGTTCAGCACAATTTGCAGCTCTTCAGATACTGAAGCAGTCCATGTTCAAATGCAACATGATTTCGACAATATCCAGGCTTGGGCTGACAAGTGGCAAGTAACATTCACACCACACAAGTATCAGGGTAATGACCATTTCCAACACGGAGAATCTAATCATTGCCTCTTGACATTTGGTCACATTCCTATTGCTTAATTCTCCACATCCCAGAAACTGAACTGGACTAGCCACATAAATACAGTGGCTTCGACAGCAGGTCAGAGGCTAGGAATCCTGCAGCGAGTAACTCACCTCCTGACTCCCCAAAGTCTGTTCACCATCTACAAGGCAGAAGTCAGGAGTGTTATGGAATACTCCCCACTTGCCTCCCCTCCAAGCCACTAACCATCCTGACTTGGAAATGGTTCCAGGGATGAAGGAAACTGTCTGCTTTGGCAGAGGGGTAACAAACCAGACAGCAGAGATTTAAGGTGATTCACAAATGAACCATGATGAGAAAAAGGCTTGACCATACAGTGAGTGGATATGATCTGAATTGTGACTGTGGCAGATGCAATTGTAGATTTTAAAAGGGAATCAGGTAAGCTCCTAAAATTTAAAAAAAAAAGGTTGCAGCATTCCAGGGAAAGACCAATAGAATGGGATTTGTAGAATGGCCCGTTTCTGCAGTATAACTTGTGATCCTGTGTGAGGTTCTACTCTCAGGAAGGACTGACTGACGCGGTGTGTTTTGCTTCCACGATGGTTGCAGGTTTTCCCAGTGGTGACAAAGAAAGGCTGGCCCTGTTCAGGAACATCTCGCTGCAGATGGAGGAAGAGCTCAGGGCATGCACCACATCACACGAAAAGCTGAGGTGGTGGAACGTCAAGGAGTGTGACCCACAGTGGCCTAGCCAGGGCTGCAGCAACATGAAGCTCATCATCTTCAATGACAAAGTCAGCCCCTCGAGTCTGGGTTTTCTTGCTGGATATGGGTAAAGATGTCTTCCATTTAGACCTCTTATTCTAAACTTAGAGGGCCATAGAAGAGACATAGAATCATAGAATCCCTACAGTGTGGAAGCAAGCCATTCGGGCCATCAGCAAATCCACCTTGTCTGCACATTCACCCCCCGCCCCACCTTTTACTCTACCCAGCAGTGAGTGCCCTATCCCAGTCAGGCTGTTTCAGGAAGCCACATTGTAGAAAACATTTTACTGCCTCTCCACCTGCCCCATAGGATTGCTGGAATTTAGTTAAATCTGCAAGATATCTGTGCCAGGGCACAATATGAGAATGTAATTTTGTGGGAGTTTGCTTAAACCTAGGGAATAAGTCCACAGCCAGACAAACGCAGGCAGAGAAAGGGAGGAGTTTCAGTTTCAATGAGCCAATTTGTTGGTACCAATCTCTCAATGCCTGTATGACTTATGACCTTGCCCTCTGTCTCTCTGCCTGTGCTATCCATAGTTATCATACAGATTCACTACGTGTATTATTAGCTTTTATGAAGCTAATTAAATGCTGATTGTACACTTGGCACCAATATGAGTGGAATCCAAATGCCTTTTAACTTCTAATGGATCTCCTGTGGTCTTGCTCATGGGTAGTCAGAACATCAATGTTTTAGGCGTCAACTTGGTCTGTCTTTTTAACAAGACACCTTCATTGGAATCCAAATTGATTAGGTCTCAAAAAAAATGTGGAATTAAGAGTCTAGTGATGACCATGAACCCATTCTCAATTATCAGGAAAAACCCATCTGGTTCACTAATGTCCGTTAGGGAAGGAAACTGCCATCCTACCTGGTCTGGCCTATATGTGACTCCAGACCCACAGCAATGTGGTTGCCTCTTAATTGCCCAGTGGGCAACTAGAGATGGGCAATAAATGCTGCCTAGCCTGCAACGCCCTCATCCTGTGAATGAATTTTAAAAAATGGTTGAAAATGTGAGCCTGTAGGTCAGAGGTGGGCTCTCTTTCCCTTTTAAGATCACTTTGTGTGAGACGGCTGCACTGTTTGAAAAAACATAGGGAATTTCCTTTGCAGGATACATTACCGATTACACCTTGTGTCTTACTTCCAGTAATACCTGTAGCCCCCTCCACCTGCCCCCATTACACTATGATGCAAACACGTCCCTTGTGGAACAAGGTGTGATGCAGGATGTACCTGTGACATGGAAAAGTGTGCATGATGTTACCACCAAATCACCCACTGTCCTGTGCAGGCCATTTAACTTTCATGTCTCACATTTGGTAGAACTGCTGCTTGGTCATGTTAGGTATCTCGGGTGTGGTAGTGTTGGAAGAGCGTACAATGATCTGGCTTAATTTTGGAAGAAACCTAAAACTAGGTAGAAATGGAAATATGGAAGATGGGTTTTTATTGATCAGTTGGTGCCTGGCCTACCGTCAAGGCCACTCTAGTTCCTGGTACTTCTGCAGTCCATGAGTGGGGTAGGGCCAGGGCAATGACCTAGAACCTTCTTCCGGCAGGGTTTGCTCTTTTCTAAAAACCAAAAGAACTGCGAATGCTGTAAATCAGGAACAAAAACAAAGTTGCTGGAAAAGCTCAGCAGGTCTGGCAGCATCTGTGAAGGAGAAAACAGAGTTAACGTTTCTGGTCAGGTGACCCTTGCTCTTTTTCAATTCACTTGTGGGATGTGGGTGTCGCAGGCTGGGCCCAGCATTCATTGCTTGTCGCTAGTTGCCCCCTTGAGAAGGTGGTGGTGAGCTGCCTTCTTGAATCGCTGCAGTTCGTGTGCTGTGGGTTGACGCACAATGTCCCTTAGAGAGGGAATTCCAGGATTTTGACCCAGCCACAGTGAAGGAACGGCGATATATTTCCAAATCAGGATGGTGTGTCCTGGAGGGCAGCTTGCAAGTGGTGGTGTTCCAATATACCTACTGCCCTTGTCCTTCTAGATGGAAGTGGTTGATGGTTTGGAAGGTGCTGTCTGAGGATCTTTGGTGAATTTCTTTGCCTAGCCACTTTCCTGCAGTGGAACAGACTCTACATCATCTCCAGCCCATACAACGTAAGAGAATGGGCATCTGGAGTGTCCTCATGCAACCCTGAAATTCTAACCAGTGGAGTCCCTGGGCTCCAAAGGCAGAAACATTACACAGAGACATTCCATTCTAAATGTGGATGTAAGAATATAAAACAGAAATGTTAACAGAAAGGGCTGATGGTCTTTTATTCTTCCGTTGGATGTGAGCATTGCTGTCAACCGCAGCTTTGATGGCCTATCCTAATCACCCTCGAACTGCTTGCGATGCCATTTTGGCAGTCTATTCTGAGTCAGTCACATTAGGTGGGATACATAAGCAGATTTATTTCTTTAAAGGGCATTAGTGAACTACATGGTTTTTGTTTTTAAGGACAATCAATGATAGTTTCATAGACTAGTTTTCAATTCCAGATTTTATTAATTTAAACTCCATCAGATCCTGTAGTGAGATTTGAATCCATTTCCCCAGAGCATTAGCCTGGGTCTCTGGATTACTAGTCTAGTGACATTACCAGTGTGCCACTGTTTCTGTTTTCCTGTGCTAGCCCAAATTACATTCTGTGCTTGAATCGGAAATATGAATTGTATTACCAACACCAAACTCACCATAACATTACTACAATGTGTAGACAGACAGGAGGCTGGAAGAACACAGCAAGCCAGGCAGCATTTGGAGGAAAGGAGTCAATGTTTCAGTCCTGAAGAAGGATAATACCCGAAACATTGACTCCTTTCCTCCAAATGCTGTGTTCTGGCCTTGCTGTGTTCTTCCAGCCCACTATTTATCTACCTTGGATTCTAGCATCAGCAGTTTTTGTCTCTGATTACTACAACAGGGATTAATGAATGACCATAATACGATAGAATTCCTCATCAGAGATGGCTGATCAATGAAATACATGCTTTGGTCCTGTATTCACAAAGGAAGACACAAATAACATGAGAAATGTTGGGGAGCACATGGTTAAATGGTATCGGGGAAATTGATGCTTCCATTGGTAGGGGAGACTAGGACCCAAGGGCACAGCCTTAGAATAAAGGGAAGACCTTTTAGAACGGAGATAAGGAGAAACTTCTTCATACAGAGAGCGGTGAATCTATGGAATTCACTGCCACAGAAGGCTGTGGAGGCCACGTCATTGAGTACATTTAAGATGGAGATAGATAGGTTCTTGATTGTCAAGAGGATCAAGGGTTACAGGGAGAAAGCGGGAGAATGAGGTTGAGAAACTTATCACCATGATTGAATGGTGGAGTAGACCGGATGGGTTGAATGGCATAATTTCTGCTCCTATGTCTTATGGACAAATCCATTGAAATCTTTTGAGGATGTAACTAGTAAAGTTGATGATGGGGAACCAGTGGATGTAGTCTATTTGTATTTTCAGAAATCTTTTGACAAAATACCACAAGAGCTTAGCGTGTACAGCTAAAATGCATGGGAATGGGGGTAGTGTATTGAGATGAATAGAAAACTGGTTAGCAGACAGGAAACAAAGAGTAGGACTAAACTGGTCTTTTTCCAAATGACAATGGGGTACTGCAGGGATTAGTGCTAGGACTCCAGCTATTCGTGATTACACATTAATGATTTGGATAAGGAAACCAAACGTAATATCTCCAAATTTGCAGACGACACAAAGTTGGGTGGAAAGGCGAGCTGTGGGGAGGATGCAGAGATGCAAATGTATGGCAGATGCAGTGGATAAATGTGAGGTTATCCACTTTGGTAGCCAAACAGAAAGGCAGATTTTCTGAATGGCTATAAATTTGAGAGAGGGGAATGTGCAATGAAACCTGGGTGTCCTCGTGCACCAGTCATTGAAAGTAAGTATGCAGACGCTACAGACAGTGAAAAAGGCAAATGGTCTTCACAGTAAGAGGACTAGAGTTAAGATGCAGGATGTCTTGCTGCAATTATATAGGGCCTTGGTGTGACCACACCTGGAAGAATACTGTGTGCAGTTTTGGTCTCCTCGGTGAGGAAGGATGTTCATGCTAAAGAGAGAGTGCAGTGAAGGTTTACCAGACTAATTCCTGGGATGGCAGGACTGATGTATAAATAGAGGTAGATTTGGTTAAGATTATATTCACTGGAGTTCAGAAGAATGGGGGGCTGGGGAGTTGGGGAAGTCTCACAGAAACCTATGAAATTCTAACAGGACTACACAGTGTAGACGCAGAAAGGATGTTCCCAATGGCAGGGAAATCCAGATCCAGGTGTCACAATCTAAGGAAATAGTAAACCATTTACAACTGAGATGAGGAAAATGTCTTCACCCAGAAAGTGATAAAGCTGTGGAATTTGCCACCACAGATTAAAGGATATGGAGGAAAAGTGGGAACAGGCTATTGAGTTCAATGATCAGCCATGATCATAGTGAATGGTGGAGCAGTTTCAAAAGGCTAAATGGCTTTCCCATGCTCCTATCGTCTGTGTTTACAACTGCCTATAAAGTTATGAATAACATTCCCAACAGTGTTACAGGTATAAAAATCAAAAGGACTGTGGATACTGTAGGGGAGCAGGAAGGCTGACGTTTCGGGCCTAGATCCTCCTTTCTGAAGAAAGGTCTAGGCCCGAAACGTCAGCCTTCCTTCTCCTCTGATGCTGCTTGGCCTGCTGTGTTCATCCAGCTCTACACCTTGTTATCTCAGATTCTCCAGCATCTGCAGTTCCTACTATCTCTGTGGATACTGTAAATCAGGAACAAAAACAGAAGTTGCTGGAAAAGCTCAGCAGGTCTGGCTGCCAGATCTGCTGAGCTTTTCCAGCAACTTCTGTTTTTGTGTCCAATGTTACAGGTATGATCAGTAACACAGGACTTGATGTGATAGCTGGTTTGCTATCAAGCAGTTACAGGATCAATTAGTAATCTCAGGATTTTTACAGCACAAGAGACCATTCAGCTCATTATGCTTGCACCAGCTCTCCCAATAAGCATTTCACCTAGTGTCATCCTCTGTCTTCTCCCCATAACCCTGCACATCGCTCCTTCTCAGATAACTGCCAAATTCCCTTTTGAAAGCTTCACTTGATCCCACTTGTACCACATTCTCAGGTAATGCTTTTCAAATAGTTCTAACTTCTCCAATCTATCTCCATAATGAAGTTCCTCAGCCTTGGAACCATTCTCATGAATCTTTCTGCACCTTCTCCAATACCTTCACATCCTTCCTACAATGCAATGCCCAGACCAGTTGAGCTGAATAAGTACAAGCTCAACATCACCTTCTTGCTCTTGTATTCTGTACCCCTATTAATAAAGGTAAGGGTACTGTATACTTTATGAACTGCACTCTCAATCTGTCCTGCTACCTTCAGTGATTTATGCAGACATACATCCACATTCCTCTACTTCTGCACTCCCTTTAGAATTGTACCCATTATACTGTCTCTCCATATTCTCCCTATCCAAATTAATCATCTCACACTTTCTGCACTGAACTTCTTCTGTCCTTTATTCAGCCATCCACCATGTCAACATCCCTTTGAAATTCCACATTTTCCTCATTGTTTACAATGCTTCCAGGTTTTGTACCATACTTTACAATTGTGCCCTGTACACCAAAACCTTGGTCATTAATATATATCAGGAAAAGTAAGGGTTCCACCAATAACTCCTGGGGTAACTCCAGAACGAAACTTCCTCCAGCCCAAAAGATATCCATTAGCCATTACTGTTTGCTGTCACTCAGCCATTGCTGTGTCCATGTTGCTACTGTCTCTTATTCCATGAGCACTAATTTTGCTCACAAGTCTGTTGCATGTTACTGTAAGAAACACCTTTTGGAATGGTATGCACACCACATAGACCTGTTCAAAAGACTCCAGCAAGTAAGTTAAGTCTGATTTATGTTTAAAACATCCATGCTGGCTTTCTTTTAATTAACTCACGTTTGTCCACATGTATGTTAATTTGGTCTCAAATTGTTATTTTTGGAAGCATCCCTGCCATTGTAGATAAAACTGACTGGAATGCAGTTGTTGGACTTACCTTTTTTGAACAAGGATATAATGATTACAGTTCGGCAGTCCTCTTGCACCACAGCTTAATCTAAGGAAGACTGAAAAATTATGGACAGTGACACTGTAATTTCCATTCACAGTTCCCTCACTAACCCTGGATACTGCTCATCTGGTCCTGACGCTTTGTCAACTTTAAGCACATACAGTGCCTCCTCCTCTTCCATTTCTTTAAAATAAAATCCAGTATCTGAATTACTTCCTCTTCCTTGGTAAAGAGAGATGCGAAGTATTTATTTAACGTTTCAGCTATGCCCCCTTTCTCTATGTGCAAGCTCCCAATTGGCCCAAACCTATAACCACACTTTGTACAAAATAAATATACATACAATTTATATTCCTGTACAGGATCTTGGGATCCCTCTTTATGTTAGCTGCTAATCTCTTTTCATTATTCCTCTTTGCTTCTCTACCCGATTACAACATTTAAAAGGCACCTGGATGTGTATATGAATAGGAAGGATTAGAGCAACATGGGTCAAATGATGGCACATGGGACTTGATCAACGCAGACTATCTGGTTGACATGGTTGAGTTGGAGTGCAGGGTCTGTTTCCATGCTCTACATTTCTATGACTCTCTTCTGAGCCTCCCTATATTCAGCCTGGTTGTCAATTGTATTTTCTACCTGACAGATGTGATACGCACATTTTTCTTTGTCTTAACTTTTATTTCCACTGGATGTTTGCCAACCTTTCCCTTTCAAGGGAATGTAGCTCACTGTACCTGAATCTTCGCTTTGAAATAATTTATTTTTCAGTTTTTACTGCCAACCTCCAACTTCAATTTAGTCAGCCTAGATCTGTTGTTCTACTGGTTAGTTTTCCCACACTTAAATGATTCCTACTCATTGTTGTTCTTTGTCCTTTTCCATAGCTAACCTGAACCTCATGGTACAATGATCACTAACACCTAATTGCAACCCCAGTGACGCATGGAGATTCAGCAATATCACCTTTTGAAACGGCCTGGAAACATAACTGGTGCAGAAAATGCTCCTGAACACACTTTAAGACTTCTTGCTCCTCCATGCTTTAAAGATAGTCTGGGAAAATAGTTTAGATATGGTGCAGCTTACTAATAACAGCTGTTCTTTTCCTAAAATTTAAGCTTTTTTTTTTCTCATTTCCTCCTCAGGATCATCGGTCTGTATCTGTCTGTGGTATTGGTCATTGGAAAGTTTGTTCGAGAATTCTTCAAAGGTATCTCTCGCTCCATCATGTTTGAGGAGCTGCCCAATCCTGATAGAATCTTGAAGCTGTGCACTGACATCTTCCTCGTGCGTGAGATGGGCGAGTTAGAACTCGAAGAGCAGCTTTTTGCCAAACTCATCTTCCTTTACCGCTCTCCTGAGACCATAATCAAGTGGACCCGTGAGAAGCAAGAGTGAATGATAATAATGAGAAATTAAACATTCTTTACACCCAGGAAAGGGTGTATCCATTCAACATTAACCTCAGGAAACCACATGGCAGCCTTGGATTCCATCGAACTCTTTTTAACAGCTCCCTCACCGAGACAGAAAGTCTGCATGTTTATTCTTCCTGCAATGTATTGAATTTGAACTTTTTACACAATTATATACCTCAGCAGTACTAAGTGATAGGCACTAGCTGCAGAATTACTGCATAACTGACACATTGCTAAAAAGACAATAATTGAATTCCTGGTCCTATCAAATGTGCAATTTCACAGCTTGTACTAACTTCCGCTTCAAGTATCAAATGCTGTTTAGAAATTAAGAACAGGAAGCGTTCGAACTGCAGAAGACCATCAACATCTACTGTGAGTATTGGTTCAGCTGAAAACATGCTGTCATTGGCACTTTATCTTCTCATCTGCAGTTGTCTTAAGAATGACAAACAACTAGGGCCCTTGCTACTACTCACTCGAGCTGTGTTACTTTCAAACACTGATTTGAGATACAAAGCAGAAAGGAAAGCAGAATAGGTCAGTGAAGAGAAAGGTGGGTAAAAGAGTTTCCCCACTGATGCACAGTTCATTTAAACACTGACGACTTTTCCTCTGGGAGAAACCTGGGTTTTGCTGACATTATATTTGATGGCTAACACTGGGGTATTTTCACAGGATTCTCCTAATTATTCATTCTCACAGACTTGGGTACTTACATGGAAACACACCTTCTTCCTACCCCAGTTGAGTGGGCGGGCTTAAAGGAACAGCCGGTGGATCAGGGAAAATAGCAGTGGCTGTCCTATCACAATGATGTGGCGATGCCGGTGTTGGGCCGGTGTTGGACTGGGGTGGACAAGGTCAAAAATCACACATCAGGTTATAGTCCAACAGGTTTATTTGAAAACGCAAACTTTTTGGAAACTCAGCCCCTTCCTCAGGTGTCCTATCACAAGTGACAGCCACAGACACTACAATTCTCCACCTTACTCAATGCTTTTCAGAGAGGTCTCAACACCAGTGCTTTCAGAGCAGAATCAGGTAATCAAAGTTCAACAATATGCAGCTTTTATAGAACTGTCATGCTGCACAAACCAGGTTGGGAATTACGCTCCAAAAGAATAACAAACAGTGTGCTTCTTTTGCTTCCTAGAAGAGGATCAAATCAAATTAGAAGCAATGTCAACACATATTATATTTCTGAGAACTTAATACATTTGGCAAATGATGTCATGACTTAGTTTAAACTGAGTGCTGTCAGCACTGCAGGATTTTTGACCTTGCACAGCCAGTTTGAAAGAGAATATGGGTTCAATATAGGTTCAATAACATCTGCCCAAATACCTCCTCCCTCCTTAGTATACAAGGGCCCAAACAGACCATCTAGCTGAAGCAGCACTTTATCTGCACTTCAATCAATCTAGTCTACTGTATTCACTGCTCACAATGTGGTCCCTTCTACATTGGGGAAAGGAAACATAGACTGGGTGAGTGCTTCTCAGAACACTGCAAAAAAGATCCTGAGCTTCCAGTTGCCTGCCACTTCAACACACCACCATGTTTTCTGGTCAACATCTCTGTCTCAGACTTACTGCAGTGCTCTCCAACAACGCTCAGTGCAAGTTGGAAGAACAGCACCTTATTTTCTACTTGGGAACTCCACAGCCCTCGAACTCAATTTTGAGTCTAAACAGTTTTAGGCTTTGGGGCACCTTCTCCCATGTCCTTATCCCAACCTCCACACACCAGGCCTTGTTATCACATGAGCTGCTATTACACATTATTAGCCACTAATAGTCCCCATCAACAGCCAGTCACTCTCCTAGGCGGACTGGTATCCACTCCTTTGCCTGTCCAACTGTTGTTCTCTCTCTTTGCGCTCTATCTCTGCCTACCGTTTACTCCTTAGCCCCTCCCCACACCCTAGCTTCTGCATAAAAACGAACTGTTTTCTAGCTAATATCAGTTCTGAAGAGTCGTCACTGGACACAAAAAGTCAACTGATTTTCCAGCAATTTCTGTTTTGTCACATTCACTGTTGTAAGGTATAAACAGTAAGTGAAGCATAGGGATACACTGTATAAATAACCCATACTGTGCCTGTTATGGGAGTGTCTCTGACTGAATTTAATGTCAGTAATGTTGAATTAACTTCCTTTAACAAGGCCTTGGGCCTGTTCCACACTGGTGATTCTATACATCTAGTTCAGAAAACGTAAGCTTGGGATAACAAGGATTACTTAAAATCAAAACAACCATTACGAAAGCTGATACAACGACAAAATAAAAAAGGACAGGTAGATAAAAGGAAACTTGTGCAAAATGATTTAATAAGATCAAGCATTCCAATCTGTTCGATACATTCAGTCAAACAGAGAATGTCTTTATAAAAGAATAAAACCATTTAGTATAGCAATTCTCATTGCCCCTGCTGTACCGAGACCACATCCCCACCACTGCAGTAAAGCCATGTGTGCGCCCACTCTCCTGGGTATTTGATGACGGTTCTCTATGGATTCCATTTTATTACTTGTTACTAAATGCTGACAGAAGGAAAGTGAGACTTTATACAATTTGGATACATTTTGAAGAGACATGGACTCAAAGGATATCTTAAAGCTTGAATCTGAAGTAATGCCAAGACTTCAGTGATGCCCTCACACGAGGTTTGAGCCTCTGGCTAATGCTGCTTGTAAACTCCATCAAAGTAACAAGCCAACAGTCCCCTTGAGAGAGACTGCGATCCCCGCTTCCACATGAGACTCGTTATACCTGGATGGTTGGATTGGCGATTGATTGACTTATTACATCAGTGATTTAACTGTGTGCACAGCTACCCTCCATCTTACACCAGCCTCCTACGTTTGGACAAGCCACCGTCTCCCTCGCTCGTCGCATAGTGTTGGTCTGTGCCAGCACCTAGAGGGGACACTAGGTTCAGCATGGGGTCTTTGGAAGCACGGCCAAACAGAGCCAACAGGAAAGCCACCCCAAAGCCGGTTGCTCGCTCACCCTGCACACAAAGTAAACAAGTATTACATCATTTATACAGTGTACCATTTAATAACTGGCCCGTTACTAGTTTCAGGAACTTACCAATGCTTTTACCTTTACATTTTCCTTACAAAATTAGTGAAAAACATCGGTGAGCTTTGGAAATAATTAATCTTAACACTTTGAGGGATTCAAAGGTAAGCTGGGCGGTATAGTGATTGGACACTAGGCCCTTTGTCCGTCTTTGAAAGAGTTTGGCCAGTCTCAATATAGATTCTAATGGACAAGGACTGCTGTTTTCAGCATTAGCCTGACAATTTCACTCAAACATGCCACTGATGTGCAAGGTGGGTACAAATCTTGAGTCGTGAATTGAGGCATCTTGTTAGGACAGTGTAGGGGGAGGTACATTTTGATTCCAAATTAAACAGGGGATGCCTGATGGGACAGTGTAGAGAAAGATTTATTGTGTACTTAACCCATGCAGTGCCTGCAGGTGTCTGATGGCATCACTTGGTTCTCAAAATGACAGGTGTTCCACTTCCAACAACAAGGAAGAATTTCTTTCTCTCAGAAATATCATTAAACTTTGGAATTTCCCACTCGAGAGAGCAGCAGGCATTGGGCCATTGAATATATTCAAGATTGAATTAGACTAATTTTTGATCTGTAAAGGAGACGGTGGAGGGGGGGGTAAAATTGAGACAGGGGGCTAAAATTGACTTAAGCCCACCATGATCTTGCTGGATAGCAGAGCATACTTCAGCAATTGAACGGCTGACTCCTGCTCCTATTTCTCATGTTTTTATGAAAGGCAAACATTTCACATGTGTGAATAAACACCCTTTCTGATGCAAGTCTGATTTCCAAAGTGCAGTGAGTCATGAGTCAGAAGGAAAGGGATATTCAAGTACAGAAAGAAAGGCAGTGAATGAGGGAGAGATCAGGTAAGGGGCTAAAGAAGGGAAAAAAGTGAAAATGACAAGGAAAATTAAGAAAAAATACATGAGCGTGGTTTAAAATAATGAATTAATTAATATTGCAAATCATTGTATGAGGGGAACTATTCAAAATAAAGGCAGGTGTACAAGAAATGAAGGGGTCGGAGGAGCACAACACATCCTAGCAGGTAGATGATTAATTTAACAAATTTTCAATTACTCTCCCACTTTATTTTAAAAGGGCCAGTAAAACTTGGTAGAGATGATGGGTTGCAGACTGACACAATATTCACCCATTCTCCATCAAGTGGCCTTGTACGTTCAGCTTCCAGTAGATCATTACCTGCTTAAGCTCGGTCTTCAAGCTAGTGTTACTGATCAGATAATGCTGTTAGCTCACACATTACTTTATTTTCTCATTGCAAGGGGCAGTTCACAATAAAAAAATTCCCTCCAGCTAGTCACCTAAGCCTCAAATTCTTCCCTTCCTCCATCACAAAATCCACACACATACTGCTGGCAACTACTCTAGCATGAACTCTTCCTGTACCCAGAAATCCTTCCCCTATATCGAAAGTTCCCCAATCTCATGTACTCACAGTGTGTACAGGGGAAGCAATGTCTACATGCACCCAGACGCCAGGCCAATCAAATCCAATGTGAGCACCGATGAAGAGACCTGCACAGGAACTTTGAGCATTGTCACGATCCTGAAATGGAGAGAGAGAGAAAATGAAGTGGAAACCCAGGCACCAAAGTCTATCTCTTCTCTCTTTTCTGCTGCTGCCAGCACTTCTGTCCCTCTAACTAAGAGAGCAGCTACAGTAACTGACATTGTACAAATGCAAGCATACCATGTAAATTCAACCACGTACAAAAATCGATGCTGCCTTTCCTTAGCAACAGGCTTATCCAAGCAGTGACAGAAGTGGGACCAAGGGACACAGTTTAGACAAACATCTACAAATCCACATACCAGTCTTGATCTCAGCACTGAGTGAAGGGGAAGACAGGGGAAAAGGTAAAGGACAGAGTTATCCCTCTTAATGCCTAACTAATAGGAACACTCGCTAAGGTGTGACTGCTGCAGACTCAGAAGTAGAAGCTCAAATTAAGTTTGGCGTAAGTAATGCAGCTTTCCATTACGGAGAACAACTCAGCTGGTAAATGACAGGGCAGTGCCAGTGCGGCTGTCAGGCCAGGCCAAGATTCTGCACTCAATCAGATGAGTGGACAAGCAGCCCCACTACTGATGGGTTCTGTCCTGCAGCAGACCAGGAACAGTAACTAGTCAGCACTTTGTGTTGGTTCCGCTTTGGCAGCACTGTTTATGTATTTTTCACATGGACAAATGTCTCACCAGAGTTTCTCTAAACTGTCAGCTGTGACTCAGTAGTACGATTCTCACCGCAGTGTCCAAAGGTTTTAGTTTGCATCCCATTTCAGAGGCTTGGCATGATAATCCAGGCCACCACTCAAGCCGTTCAGAAAGGGACAGTTACACTGTCAGAGGTGTAAGTCATTAAATCAAGGTCCAATCTCCTTTCCTTATTGTACTGGCAAATATTTAGCCCCCAGTCATCATCCAAAAAACAAATTTCCTGGTCATTACTTCAGAGATAGTAGGAACTGCAGATGCTGGAGAATCTGAGATAACAAGGTGTAGAGCTGGATGAACACAGCAGGCCAAGCAGCATCAAGGAGCAGGATGATTGACGTTTCGGGCCTAGACTCTTCTTCAGAAAAGAAATTTCTGAAGAAGGGTCTTGGCCCGAAACGTCAGCTTTCCTGCCCCTCTGATGCTGCTTGGCCTGCTGTGTTCATCCAGCTCTCCACCTTGTTATCTCCTGGTCATTACTTCCTGGCTATTTCAAATTGATTTTTGTGTTTCCTATATCACAACAAGGATTATACTTCAAAACAACTTAGTTGGCTGCAAAGTGCTTTTGAACATCCTGAGACTCAAAGTGAAACTAAACCATGCCCTTGGCCCCTCCTCCCTCCAATAGATGATATGAGAAGGGGCGGCACGGTGGCACAGTGGTTTGCACTGCTGCCTCACAGCACCAGGGACCCAGGTTGAATTCCACCCTCGGGCAACTGTCTGTGTGTAGTTTGCACATTCTCCCCGTGTCTGCATGGGTTTCCTCCGGGTGCTCCGGTTTCCTTCCACAGTCCAAAGATGTGCAGGTTAGGTGGATTGGCCTTGCTAAATTATCCATAGTGTTCAGGGAAGAGTAGATTAGGTGGGTTATAGGGGGATTGGTCTGGGTGGGATGCTCCGAGGTTCGGTGTGGACTTGTTGGGCCAAAGGGCCTGTTTCCACACTGTAGGGATTCTATGAAAGTAAAGACTAATAAAAACATAATCTCACTGCCTCCCACGCAGTGACCACAAGCTCCCCAGGAAACCAGAATACACTTACAGCAACAGAGTTTTTCATATCAGCCACGGCAGAGGTGAACTCACTGAAATGGAGTTCAGGGCAGTAGACAAGAGGGTGGGCAAGGTCCCCACTACTCCGTCCAGCCTTAACACAGGCCATCTCCCATTCTTCAGTGTTGCACAGGACAGCAGCATGGTATTTTCCTGTACATATACCCTGCACAGAAAGAAGGACATCCAATTACACCAGAAGCTTGCACTACTGTCACGAGAACTTGCGACCTGCCCAACGTTATCTAGAGTCATCAAAGCTGCCAAATGAGCTTGGATTGGTTTTGGTCTGACAAATAGAATTTACCTTCATTACCCAAGTAACGTTTGGAGTGATTAGAGGAACTATAACTGCTTTAATGAGCCATTCGCAGTTTCACTGTACCGGCCATGTGTACTGTCCTGTAACTCAAATAACCTGATTCTAAAACAATCTAATCTAATATAGGCCTTGCTTCCTGGGCATATCACTATTTCACTGGGTGGGGGAGCTGTTTCGATAAACTTCAATTAAATTTAACATGGAATAAATAATATGACTTTGATTTTAAAGGATTTATTTTCTAAAATCTTTCATCACTTGCACACACAATACATAGTGTAACACTGCATTGAAACAATTCCACATCACATATACTTTTTGGAATAATACTCAGCTATACAAGTGCTTGTGGAGACATGGATGTCATTGGGTCATACAGGTCTCAGAATGTGAAGAACAGAACTGGGTCACACAAGATTCTGCATGCGTGATGTGAGAGAGTTTTGGATCATACAGAGCTCCATGTGCATTTTGAGGAGACATACAGTCATATCAGACTCAGTCAGTATGAGGGAGAGAAGAAAGCCAAACGGGGCTTGCTTTTGTCGCTCCCACACACAAGACAAGCATTACTGGATCACAAAGACCAGAAGGTCCCCAGTTGGATCCCAAATCTGCACTGTGCTAATCAATTCTAGAGGAGTATCGAGGGTCTCTGGAATTCAATGCTGACAAGAGGGGTAAGGAGGGAAGGTGGCAAACCCGCCAGATTCAACACTGATAGCACCCACTCTCAAACAGACCAACACATTCCACTGCTGAAACACAATAAAGCAGTTGTACAAGTGGTGGAGGCCAAGGGCTAGCAAGGGCCCCCAATTCTGAGGATGGTGGGCTGGGGATGGTAGTTAACAGAGGGAACAAGCAGCTTTTTCAGTCGTTGCAACTTACGTCCACTGTCCTTAGTCAATTAATTGCTAGAAACCACAAGGAATAAGACAGAGAAACTAGGTCATGAAACAAATAGATCTCCTGCACACACCCATTACACTTCCTTTTGCCCCATAGCAGCCCTCCAGCTTAACTATACCTGTGCTCCAGTAAGTGTTGCCATATCAAGGATGATGTCTGCCCCCAGATCCTTGGATGCATAAGCTACTCCATCTGCCAGTACCAAACGTCCCTCGGCATCAGTGTTGTTAATCTCAACAGTCCTGAACGCAAGAGAACAAAGTCAGTTAGCAACACAAAGTAGGAAAAGGTTTCATATTACATAGCATCAGAAATGGTACAGGTGACAGGGGAGTGGTCTACTGTGTCACCAACATGCAGTGAAACTGTGACATTGTCAGCCCATGCAGTATATTTTCCAGAGTAAACACAGGTCATTGCAGACCTGCTGCTAGTAATAGGAGTGGCTAAGGGAGTGCAAATAAGATGATACAAGAACACAATAAAGTGAAACAGATTTATTCAATACTTCTTCCTATACCTTACAATTGGTCCTTCATGAAAAAAAACAAACCTAGTGATGGCAGTACTGCTCAGTCAGTAATTAAGCATAATTTAAAAGAAAGTACAAAATGTATTTAACCCCAACATTCACCAGCAACATATGAAACAGTCAAATTCACAGAAGAGTAGGGAGCTCAAATAACTTGTCAATAAACAAACATTCTTCCCTCAACTAATACTATTGTAACAAACTAATACTATTATAACAAACTAATACTATTATAACAAACTAATACTATTATAACAAACTAATACTATTATAACAAACTAATACTATCCCTCTCATTGCTCTTTACATTGACATATAAACCACCTCATGGCAAAAAAATTGTTTTATCGTATGGCACAGCAATTTGGGAAGCGCTAAAAATTACACTTGAAACAGCCTTTATCGAGAATTGAAAAAACCCAGAAAAATCTTGACTCAATCACCCGAGTTAACATTTTTATACCGGAGTGAACTCATCCACACTGCTCTAAGTATACACTGCAGCCTTACTTTCCAGAGTACATCTGATGAATATCATCGGGTCTAGTTGCTTTGGGTCCAACAGCATTTTCAGCCAGGCAGAACACAGCATGCAGATTGTCCTTAAAACCCTGAAACACAAACAGGATATAGATGTGACTGTAGCACACGTTGCAGATATGTTTCTGCACTTGGGCTGGCAGTACAGCACACACTCTTTACTGAACAGCACAATGCCATCACACGGGGTGAATGCTGCAAGTGTTGAAAATAACACATTGAATTTTCAGGTAAGCATGATATCGCACTGCTGCCACAGTCCTGCCTCAGACACGTTTTCAAACAGATCAGGGCTGAAATAGGCTACGGTAGCCAAAAAACCAATTAAGGGACCCTTCTCCCATGCTGCTGTGAGCCCTCTGAAAGGAAGTGGCCTCCCAGAGACAGACCAACCCCTAGTGCCCCAGAACAATTAAAACAAAACCCTGGTTACAAGGTCAAAAGATGCTGCACCCACAGCCTGATACTCAGGGGGAGTTTCCCTCCACAATAGCAGCTTTTTAAAGAATTTGGAATGTGCTGAGAGCAGTCGTCCCTCATTTACCTGCATTGACAGGCTGCTTTTACAGTGTGGGAATGTCTCCCATTAGCCTTCCAGCATCTATAGCCTGTCCACAACCTTGAGTTGGGGAGCAAACACTCTCTGGGTATTAACTGACCATTCCTCTTCAAATCCTGCCAGCTACTTCGTACACACTTAGGGTTTGGGCCACGGATTTGATCCCAGCAACCGGGTCCCAATCCGAAAACCAAAGATCCTGCCCAATGTGCTACAGGGATCCATGATGTAACTGAACAGTCATAAATCTCGTCAACCCTAAAGGATAGGAATGAGCACATTTCAAAATAGAAAACATCCAGAAGAGTGGGCAGGACGAGAGATGCTACAGGTATACAGGTTAGGGAAATGAGAAACGTAAGCAATTCACTTTGGTGGGTTGTCCAGCGTGGCAGTTCACTTGACAAGGAGAAGGGAAACATATTCAACAAAAGGAAAAGTTAGTTTAACGGGCAACTAGATGTAACTGGGGGGGACGGTGCACGGCACTGTTGTAATGTCACTGGAGTAATTATGCTGAAGATCAGGCTTTGAAGACAAGGGCTCAAATACCATTCAGCAACTGGTAGAACTTCAAGTCAACAAATACTAATCTAGCATTGTAAGTTTGCTTACCGAGACTAAGACAATGACAACTTTTGATGAGATAGTAGGAACTGCAGATGCTGGAGAATCTGAGATAACAAGGTGTGGAGCTGGATGAACACAGCAGGCCAAGCAGCATCAGAGGAGCAGGAAGGCTGACGTTTCGGGCCTAGACCCTTCTTCAGAAATTTCTGAAGAAGGGTCTAGGCCCGAAGCGTCAGCCTTCCTGCTCGGCCTGCTGTGTTCATCCAGCTCTACACCTTGTTATCTTGACAACTTTTGATTGTTGTTTTAAAAATATCTGGCTCGCTAATGTCCTTTAGAGAAGGAAATATGTCATATTTACCTGGTCTGCTCTACATGTGACTTCAGACACACAGCAATGTGCCTGACTGTTGACTGCCCTTCGAAATGGCCCTAACAAGCCCATCAGCACAAGGGCAATTAGAAATGCACCAAATGGTTTTGCCAGTGATATTTATATCCCTCAAAAGGAAAAAGTTTAAAACAACCAAATGTTTTAACAGCCATAACTATTATACCTGTTGTGTGGTTCCAACATGATCCACAGCATTAGAGAACCCACAAGAGCTACTGAGTGCCCATTTCAAGTTAGCCTTCATATGCCACCTGGATAACATCTAGCAATTAGCAATGATGCATGGGCAGACAGAGCCACACAATGACTGAGTTAGATGTGGTCTGTTATTCTGAAATACGAAGAGGAAAATTCTGAAAGGAGATGAGGTTCACTGGGATAAGTGCATAAATATGTTAAAAGGGGAATCAGAAGCAAAGAGGGACATAAAGAAACACACTGACACAGATGTAAAACATAACAGTACGATGTCTTTTCCAAATGTTGACCGTAACCAAAGAGTTAATTACCATAGTAGTACCTGTGCTCAAATTAGAGGATGGCCACTCTGACTACTTCCAGCAATACATACAAGCGAAGGTGTGTGCACCATGCCCTCCCGATACTAAATAAACATAGACACAATATGTAACTCATATCAATTTGTTTGAAATCTGAAGTCTTGAACAGGCCAAAAAGAACCAAAAGCAAAAGATTCCAGAAACAGATAGTATTTACCTCAAAAAGCAAGAGGTTACCTGACAGAGCCCACATGAAAGTCTATTAATTACAGAAAATTCAGAGTAAAGTTTGAGCATGGATAAGAAATTAGATTGAGGATAGAAAACAATTCCTTTAATAAATTTGTAATATTTAAGAGTGAGGATAATACTGAACTTGTAGGTGTCATATGGTAGGAGTTGGAGAAAATATTTAAGTGACTTTTGCAATGGCAGATGAAATGCATACAGACAAATAGAGACATAGAGAGAGAAAACAAGCAGCTCACATACAATGCATGTGCTACAGAAATAGACAAGGACACAAAGACTTAACAGTCTCAGTGGACTTGATGGACAAGCTGTCCAACCAATGCAGTCAACAATTAGAACAGCAGAATAGAAGTCCACCACAAGTGTCCCGTTTTGACTGAACTCTAAGTACAGTGACTAGATTTGTCATTGACTCATTTAAGAGACACATAACAGGAGCTGCAGAGAAGAGCCACAAGGTTTGATTTAGAAAAGAATGAAACTTGGGACCACAAGTTTAAAACAGTAAAGAAAAAGTTAGGATTGTCACCAGGAAGTTTCTATTCATACTGACTCTTCAACATGGAATGGACAACAAGACAAAATGGAAGAAAAAATCCTAGAATAATTTAGGAAGCAACTGGATACTGCATTCTGGATGGACTATCTCAAGTGGGCTGAACAGCTTCATTCTTACCTACCCTCTGATTTTATAGCCACAAACTGGCTATTCTCCTGCACAGGATGCTTATGACACATGACATTGATGCCCTCCTGTATAACTCAGCAATTCACTGAACAGTACACTGGATCACAAAGGCATTTTGTAAGAATGTGCTATTCTTGTTGGAACCTGCACTGCACTCTCCCATCTTGGGCAGGTACGTATTTTACAGCCACTTTTGCTCAACAGTTCTGGAATTGGTGTCTCATTGGGTCAACAGTGAGACAGGAAGGTTTTGTTCAGTTTGTGCAGACGACCCAAATTGCTGAAAAGAATATTGAACTTTCTCTTATTTAATCAACATATCCTGACAGTGACAGTGAGCCAAAATCTCCCATGAACCAGTTGCTACAAATACAGCAACACCTGCAAGGTTATTCACGGAGAACTGAACAATGTCAACTTGGGATGTTGGGTAGGAATCTTGTTCAATTCAGTTCTACTCCACAGGAGATTAGAACAGAATGAAGTTAAAACAGCATACAAAGGTTAAGTAGTGTGTATAATATTAACCAGGCCAGAATGATCTCTTGGACTATTATAATCATGAATCAGCAAGTCAAGATAAGCGGCGAACTGCAATAAAAGTACAACCAAAGCAAGTGCTCTCCCACTGGCACACAACACTAAAATAAAATACAGCAGATTCATCATTTTAAGTGCAAATTGACTGTTGAAACTTCCAAGTCATTATCTGCCAAAATGATTTTGCCCTGGGGTCAGAGAGGAACTTCCTCAATACTTTCCCCAATTCTGCCTGGACGTTCTTTAATCAGGTTTGCTGGCGACAGATCACATGATTTTCACGTTAGGTGGAGTGCCTATAAGGTATTGTGTAGAATGGCTGTAGAATTAACCAGAGGTCTTTTCATATCCATCACAGTTTGTATTAAGTTAAATTGGGTGCAATGGTCCAAATCAATACTGGACTGCAGCACATTGAGGTTCTCCCTTTCTCTCTCAGCCCAGAATTTAATTTCACTTTCTTTCAGTGTCAGAGTGAGGATCAAATCTGGTTTCAGGCTGCAGCAGCATAACATGAAATAGATTTGCGCTGATAACGCAGGTGTACAGTAAATGGAAGACTAGTTCTCTGCTACAGAATACAGGCCACTGAGCTACTGTGTTCAGTGATAAGGGATACTGCCTAGAAGATCAGTTGTCCCTTCTGTGGAACAAAGACCAACTCCTTCACATTAGCACAGCATGGCAGACCTGAGCCCTGTAAAGCTCAAAGAGAATGTCGACAGGCACAGTTGTCAGAACATTATAAGTTTCTGAATCAATATTTCTTCCTACGCAACACAAATACAGGAAAAATATTAAGTTATGGAGCACTCACTTGTTTCACAGCAGCCTTAAAAGCCCCAAGTATAGCGGCTGCTCCACCACAATCTCTCTTCATTCCTGGCATGGTGGTCTACAAAAGAATATGTACAACATAAATCTTACATTTGTGCATTCCGCCCCCTCCTCCCGTGGTGACATTTAAAATAGGAGCTTCCTATGTAAACTCAACATGCTATGACAGCTTTTTCCTACCTAATACGGCTGTTCATCACTGGAAGAAAGCCAGAACTACAGTGCAACAGGGAAATAGTGACCCAACCAGTCCAGGTCAGCACATTCTGATCAGGAGGAATCATGGACCTAATTACATTTAGACACAATGACCCCAGATCCTGAACATGCAATTTCAGGTGACTAGCTTACAATGACACTTTCCATTATTGGAATTTACAACAGAAATATAAAGGGAAAGAATAAATGAGTTTAAAATAGCAGCTGAATTAAGTCTGTGCATCTCAGTCCAAGTAACCCTTCCCGCTAACCCCACATATTATTTGATCTCAAAATGCCATAAGCAAGGCTGCAGGAGCTTAACAAGTATTTTAGATCCTACGTAAGATAATGACAAAACAAGCCAGTAGTTTTTTATGTGCTTTATCAGGCAAGAACTTTGCACTGATTTGACAACAAAGTCGGCTTCACCCGATATGAAGACCAGAGGTCAAGTTACAAAACGCAAGGTACAGGCTGTCTTTAAGATTCTCCTTAACTGTAATGGGCAAGTCATCAACTCTTAGCTGAAGCACTAAGTAATATTCTCATGGCAACAGACTCTTTCTTGGGAATAATGAATGGGGAGCAGACATTAATTGGAGTCCTGTGGTGTACAAACATTAGGGTGCAGCACAGAGTCCTGACTGATCTGCTTTTGCAGTAGTAACAAAGTGCATGATAATAGGAAAGACAGACAATGGAAGCATTATACAGCTGGGAAATGATTTGAAGGAAAATTTACTTGCTTAATATCACTACAATACAAAACCAGTGCTAAGGACTGTCATGCATTTTGCACTTAAAAGAGGTAGGGTTCAAATGTAAAGTCTACACGTGAGCTTCAGAATCCTTTCTACATGCTGATTGACGAGAAATAAATATGAAAGAGAAGGACAAAGCAACAGCCAACGTAGATAACAAGAAAACTAACCAAGTATTAAGTGAACTTAATCAGGCTATTGCTACGCAGTGGCTGCTAATGGTGCTCCTCTTAACAGGAGATCCTTTCTGAAAAAATGGATTGATGGAGATTCGCTAAACTAGCCGTTAGCGTTGGATCAGGTCCAGATCTGCTGTTCCTGGGTGTGATTTGCCAGCACAGCAATTCAGGCTGGCTAGTTGATACTGAGTGAGAGACATCTTCCGCAAAATGGTGATCAGCTGTGGTACTGGTGTAGGTTATTTGTCTAGGACCATCAGAGTAACTTTCCAATTTGTTGCAATGTTCATTTGACCTTGACTGGATAGCTAAGTTGTAATTAATTCTTCTCCCATCCTTTCAAATTTGCCCTCTCTCTGGAAAACCTGAACTTGAAGTTGCTACTTTTTCCCCACACTGAAAGATGAAGAAGTATATAAAATTATGAGAGGCATAGATTGGGTGAATAATCGAACTCTGTTTCCCAGGGCAGAAATGTCAAATACTAAGCGGCATAGTTTAAAGGTGAGAGAGGAAAGGTTTAAAGATGTGCAAAGAAATATTTTTACACAGACAGTGCTAGGTGCCTGGAACACGCTGCCATGTGATGTGGTAGAAGCAGTTGGCAACATTTAAGAGGCATTTAGACAGACAGGGAATAATGGAATATGGACTATGTGCAGACAGATGGGATTAGTTAAGAATGGCATCAATCTAAGCACAGACATGGTGGGACAAAAGGCATGTTCCAATGCGTACTGCTCTATGTTCTAAAGTGTATTTGCAAACTGATATTATCTCTTATCTGAGGAACAGTTGCTCCCAAGATTTTTGGATAAAAGATTCCACCCTGTTTTGTCAGTGCTACATTCCCCTGAGAGTCCATCACCCCCTACATTTTCCCAAACAGCATACTTGTTTGGGATGGGGATATCCAAAGGAGACTGCTGCAATACCTGCCTACCCTTACTACTTTTCCTGGAGGTAACCCATCTACCTGACTGTATCTGTGGTTTTTCTCGCTTCCTGAAACCGCCATCCATTACACCCCCAGCATCTGTAAATTCCTCATTGCCTCTAACTGCCGCTCCAACTGATCCAAGCAATCCAGTAGGATTCGCAACTAAACACACTTCCTACAGACATCATCAGTAACATGGAAATTTTCCCTAATCGCCCACATCCGACAGGAAGAGCACATCACTCTACTAAAGGCCATCTGTGTATTTTAACAAACTATAGACCCAGAAAATAGCAAAGTCTTAACTGCTCTAAGAACACTGCTGTAGGATAACTTAGCACTTATGTTATACTCTTTTTAAGAAAATTTAATCAAAAGACAGATCTCAATAAAACATATAATCAAAAATCCCCACTCTACTCACTATTGTAGATTTACAAAAGAAAGTAAGTCTACACTTTAGAAAAAGCCACTTAGGAGTTCCCCTGCAAAGCTCCCCACACAGGTGTCTCCAAGGTCAGAGGCAGGAAAGGGGAAAGGAAAGGAGAAAGGAAAGGGGAAAGGGAAAAGGAGAAAAGAAAGGGGAAAGGGAAAAGGGAAAAGGAGAAAAGAAAGGGGAAAGGGAAAAGGGAAAAAGGAACGAAGGAGACATCTTCAGACTCACATCCAGGAAATGGTCCTGGTATGTACAGCTAGTACTGGAAATAGGGTCAAGTGCCTGGACCGGAAGGGGATGCTATAATTTGGCATCACTGTGGAGATGGAATTAAAGGGCTGACAGATCAGGGTTGGGATGTAGAGTCTGATAACATGAGGTAAGGAAGATGGTAAATGCCCGTAAAACCCATCTCCCCAGATTTGAAATAAATTACTTTAGACTTATTCTTGGAAAATAATTGCAATTGAATTTTCAGAAACTGATAAAGTATTTTTTGGTTCTAATACTGGCTTCTTCATTCATCCCAGACTAAGGGTGTCATATAATACTGAAGTGGGAAACTCTGTATAGAGGGTGGTGCCCAGTAGAAATGTCCCAAACTCAATTCTCTTCAGATCTTTTATAGCAAAAAGAAGATTACAATGACTCTTAGGTCTACTTAGGTAGAAATGCTAACTAGAAAATGCTTCCTCAGTGGAATGTAAATGTTTCTGTGCCTACGTTTCCCAGAACCTGCCACACTGAAATTCCTACCTTTCCTT
The DNA here is from genome assembly GCF_021869965.1 of Rhincodon typus. Lineage (NCBI taxonomy): Eukaryota > Metazoa > Chordata > Chondrichthyes > Orectolobiformes > Rhincodontidae > Rhincodon > Rhincodon typus. The sequence continues at coordinate 56,180,876 of NC_063350.1, forward strand.
TAATGCTCAGGCCTCCTGTATCATATACAATGCCTTTGCCAACCCAGGCGATGGTCTGTGTAGCACCTTCAGGTAAGTAACTGAGAACTGCAAGTGCAGGCGGATATACTGCTGCCTTCCCAACACCATATATACCTAGAAATGATCAAAGAGAAGCGAATATTAAACTTGATTCCCATCTTCAGGACTATACTGCTCCTGCCAAATATCTACTGCATGTTGTGAAAAAATACATCTGGTATTGCTATTCACAACTCAAAGGCAGGGATAAGAGAATAGAAAACTACCTCCGAATCCTTGTTCCTTCAGCTCCTCACCCCGGATAATGGTGGGAACAATCCCTAGTGCATTCCCAACCATCTTTATTTCCTGCAAATAAAATATCCATTAGAGCGAGTAAAGTTTCAATAACAGGCTCTGCTGTTGACGTAATAAGTGCATTACCTAGCATGGTTTCGAGTCATGCACATCATGATTCAACCCCTGGTTGGCTGATCAGCAGGGACAATATTACAGCCTTGGCATCCTGAACTAAATAGAGAAAAAAAACCAGCCAAAGCTCCTAGACCTGATCTTTAATCACGAAAGAACACACCTTTTTGTTTTTTTTGCTTTGGATTGTGGACCAAAATGTAACTAAGAAACAGTTTTAAAACACGACTGCGGAAGGAGATATTGTAATTTTAAAATAAGTAATTGGAACAAATTGTGAGCTGTGTTAACGCTGTTGCTTTTTTGAAGTGGTGGGGGAGGATGTTTGAGACCCAAATGCAGCATTGCTGTGTGTTCAAGGCAAGTTTTACACTGAGACAGACTGTTGATTGTTCTTTCAATCAGGACCAGTAAGCAGGTCAGACATTATCAACATGACGACAACTGTCTGATTGGCTGTTGTGCAGGTGAACTGCCTACATGTGAATAATACAGTGGCAGTATGTCACAAGACTGCAAAAATACAGCATCGCTCTCTCACTCACTCGCAGTGAAGTAACCAAGAACTGAAAGATAGCTAGCTATTCTCTTGAACCATTTGCTATAAGCTGTTGCCTCTAAGAAACTGAACAGTGTGCCAATTGCTTGTATCTTCAGCAAAGAACTGAAAGGACGTTGTCAATGTGATCAGAGACTAGAAGGACTTGAAAGAAGCAAAAGGGACACCTCATTGAATCCTGTGGACTGTATTCTCCTAATTTTTTGTCTAACTTCATCCATAACTTCAAGGTTTGTCTTTGTATGTATGTGTACGCAGGGTTTTAGTTAGGGGTAAGAGTTTAAATTAGCAGAGTTATAAGTTGACAAATCACATTTTGTTTGCCTATGTTTAGGATTGCTTTGCTTGTAATAAATAGTAGTTCTTATTAAGGAGACACCTGCTCAGTGTTCCTGTTAATTTGGGCCTATCAGACAGGGAAATTGGGGATTTTGAATAAGTTGATTAAATCTTTAAACTTTTTTACGATGACCCTGGGAGTAGTGGGGCTCAAGTATTAATGCGCTTTCCCAAGTGGGTCATGATAGGAGACATTTTCTCAAAAGTGAAGAATTGTGTGTGCATATGGATGTCGAGTGAAAGCAGATTTGAGTTCTGATATTGTCCATTGTCAAATACCTTTCCAAAGCAAACTCTCTGGGACTCTCACAAAGCATGGTCAACAGATTGATGGCGACACAAGACTGGAATACAATGGATGAGTATAGCTGGAAGACTAAACTCTATATCACCCAGATTCCTACTTGCACATGCACAATGTCCCAGCTGTGCTTACCACAGCACCATCCTATTCTCCCAGGCATTACCACTGAAATTCATGGGCTGAGCTTGTGCCATCAGGTGAAAATTCACAGCAGTGGCTTTCCACAAAATTCCAACAATTGTAAACATCAAGCAAAGACTACACCATGCACTGCTGGAATATCAAGTAACAATGAATAAAGGGTAAACACTTTATATAAACCAAACTCATGATCCTTGAATAATCCTCATCTCCATCATCCACTGGCAGCAGCATGGAATTAACCCCCTACGTAAAACATTTGTGTTTACAAAACTCACACTGAAAGTGATTCTACATCAAGTTTCAGCTGTCTGACTTTTAATTGCAGAAAGAGGCCACCAAACTATTAAATTAGATCTGTATCTTATCAAGTACCCGTCTTGGTTCCATAGCCTTTAACAGCCTATTGCCTAAGTGCCACTGGGTCTTAATGACTGACAGTGCTTTTTCCAATCACAACTTAGAAAACCAACTGAGACAGTACATCAGGATTAGATGATGGTCACTCACCTCGAGAAAAATATCAGTGTTCATTTCATTGCAGGGTGTGTCCACAATGCGAGCTGCAAGACGGATTCCATCAGCAGCACTTGATAGACACTACAAATAAGACAGCACATGAGTGAAGCAGAAATCCTGACAATCCCAAAGTACTGTGTTGCATACTTACTAATCACTTACGAGTTGAGCTCAGTTTACAATGTGATACAGTGATGCTAATCATGCAGGTTCAGTCCTTGTACCAGCCATGGAAATTCATGAGCACCATTCCTCATACTGGCAGAATGGTAGACTTCAGATACAAACAGCTGAATTACATCTCTCTGAAGGACACAGAGATGCCTACAGTCCTTGGGGACTTGGGTGAGATGAGAACAAAAGGTTGTTCATTCACTCAGCCTCAGGAAATGTCCACAATTGTTTGAGCATAGTAGAGTTTTAACATATCTCTACCCCAACACGATATGTAATGCATTGATCATGGCTGCACTTGGGGGACAGTCAACAAACATATTAAGGTTTTGTCTTAACCATTACTGCTAGGTGCACAGGATCACAACAACTGCTCATGTCAGGATAAATACCAAAACAAGCTAGTTACTTGAATGGTCTGCTTCAAATGATGTAAATTCTAGCTAATTGAAAACGCTAATTCACTAAAAACAGTAATGGAGCATGAGGCACTTCTGCTTTACTCCTAGCCTTACAAAAACGGGGCATATTCACTGGTAACATCAAATGAAACCAGGCCACTGTCAATTGTTATTCCAGTATTTCTTAAAACTGAAGTGAGAAGGAAACCAAAGCCAATAAAATTTCACAGCACAGAATGATAAGCAGCAGCTTCTAGATCATATGGTAAATTGAAGTATGGGTTGAAATTCATACAAGTGGAGATACTATCACTGAGTCATGGCAACACAACATTAGTGGCTGAAGCAATTAACTCATCATCATTTAAGAAAAGGTTTGGTGGCTGAATGCAAAGGGAATAAAGGGATATGGTGGTGTAGTCGAGTCGGGTTAAACATATTGCTTTGGTTTCTCTGCTTCCCTCACCACAGATGCTGCAGGTCTGCTGTATGTTTACAGTCTTTTCTGTTTTTATTTCAAACTTCTAACATCTGCAGTATTTTTGCCTTTTCTATTATTCTGTTGCTTTGATTTCTATGTAATTCATCAGCACATTGTAAATACCATCTGAAAACCTTCACAATCACAGCACCAAGTTTAGCCGGAGCTAGCATCTGTGGAGAGGAATTCAGAGTTAAAATTCAGGTCAAGTGACCCTTCTTCAGAACTGACAGCATCTTTTGGTTTTTGTCTAGATTTTCTGATCAATTACCTCGAGCGTTGTTTCTTCAATTGGACCATTGTTCTGTCCGACCAGTAGGAATTCCACTGTGACCACACGTTTGTCTGTGCGTCTCGAGGCGCTGGATCGGCGGGAAAAGAGGGGAAACGCCCTTGCAATCGCACAACCGGAAGCAAAAACGTCAGAGCGCGCGCATACCATCTAAAAGAGAACAGGAAAACATGTCAACGCTGAGTCTTGTCACTTCAATTTACCACCTTGCTTGTTTCCTGAATGTTCCACTCTCTCTCCACATTACATTTAATTCAAAACCATCTTGTGCAAGCAAATAGATTCTGCTCCAGCTATTCCAATCTCAAGCTACAGAATAAACATTATCCAATGTCCTCTGTCTTCCTACTTTTCTCCGGGGTAGATTGTGGGAAAATCCTGGGAATAAATCCATTGATAAAAGTTTCCAGCTGAGTGGCCCAGAGATAAAGAACTTTCAATGTAATCCTTCCTTCCCCTGTCCTTAGGGATTGAAGTTGCAGCCTTTGCATCAAAGGACTACCAGACAGCCTTCAGCAGGAAGTAAACCCTCAGTTATTTGTTTCCACTAATAAACCAGGAATGAAGGTAACTTTCAATCTTTCCAGGATGGCTGAAGTAATTTATCAAAGCTCTTTAATTAGTTTAGAACAAATCTTGAAACCAAGTCCTTCTCTTTTTAAGTTCTCAACCTACTCTCAGGTCTCAAAGCCACTGACCATTGTTGGAATATTGGTCGAAAAACACCGACAGCCTTTTGTTACCTTACTTTGCATCCATTCATCATATGTGATCTTGTACAATGAACTTGTCACACATCACATACAAATTCAATGTTTTAATCATGACCAAGAGAACTAACTCTATACTCCCTAGCCCCAGGGTGTTGAAGTTTAGTGCAAATCCCAAATATACATTGGATGAGTTTGACTAAATTAAACTGAACAGGAAGCAGCAAGTGAGAACAAGACCAGGTGTAGATATGATGCTGCCTCTGCCACAGCTCATACTAGGCAAAGTACTGGAGAGTTGGATTAGAATGACAGAAGCTCCAGAGACAGCAAATAAGTCGGTAAGAGTACATAAACAAGGGACCAAGAGAACAAGTGAAACTGCCCCAGAGACAGCAAGTGCACACAACGAATGAGGTTGACAATGAAAGGACAAATGACGAGCAAAACTGTGAGTGGGAGAGAAACTAAGATACAGAGAACGAATCTCAAAAAAGGATAGTGAAGGAGCACGAAGGAAAAATATTGGGGATTCTTAAAGCACTGGACAGTGTAGATGAGAAAGTGTTTCTCCTTCTGGGCGAGTCTAGGACATAATCTCAGAATAGGGGTCGCATATTTAAGACCCAGGTAAGGAGGCATTTCTTCAGAGAGTAGTAAATCTGTGGAATTCTTTACCACAGGAGGCTGTTCAGGCTGGGTCGTTAAGTATACTAGAGGCTGAGATAGATGGATTTTTAATCAGTAAGGCAATCAAAGGTATTAGGGGAAAGGCAGGAAACAGGATTATCAGATCAGCCACGATCTCACTGAACGACAAAGCAGACTCGATGAGCTGGAAGGTGTATTTCTGCTCCTAAGTCTTATGTTCTTATGAGAGTAAATAGGCCAATTAAGTGGAGCAAGAGAGAGATGGTGGGGAAGAGAGAAAGAGAGATCAGGGCATAGAGAGAAATCACTGAAGAAACATGAAGCACAGGTTAGGACACAAACATGAGTAATTGCAAGACCAACGACCAAACTAGATGGTAAAAAAATCAGGTGGATGCACAGATATCCACAGGATTGATCAAGGCTCGTGGTGGGACAAGAAACCCATAAGAGTAACAACAAACTAATAGTACAGAGAAGGCATACAGAATCAGAAGGAAATGCACACAAAGAACAAAGGCTCAGAAAATTCATTTTCGCAAGTATCTAAATTCTAGTGCTAACCATGCACTTAGCACATTCTAGACATCACACTGTCACTGATGAAAAATAATTACTTGCTTCAAAAGAAAATTTAGTCACTCACACTGATTAAAGTCTCTTGCAATTTACAAATTCCTGTATGTGATCTCATCAGATCAATCAATTACAATTATCCTGCTTTGACTCCTGACAGCAGCGACCTCAAAACAGCAGGCCATATTATTAGGACAGAAAACAACTGCAGGAAATGGGTATATTCCTTTAAGAATAACTTTAAACGGTGTTGCACACAATCCAAACATGAGACATTTAGACAAAAGAATAAATATTTCAGGAAATCTTGGCGAACATTTCTATTCAAACACCCCCCATTCACCCATCCCCGTGTAGTGTGTTCAGGCACCAGTAGTTACCAAAATGCAGCGATTCACTCCTCCAGGCAGGCTGCTTCGCACCAGACGAGTGAGAAATGGTGCTGCTGATGGGCTGTTGTGCCGACTGACTCGAGAGGGTAAGGCAGCCACTGTGGCATACGTCAGGTACAGGGGGCAGTTGTCTGTCGGGTTGGGGTTGAGAGTGCCCAGCGCCGTCTGCCAAGCCTGCAGAAAGAAAACAAAGACCTGCATTTATATATGGCCTTTCATGACCCCAGGAAGACCCAAAGTGCTTCACAGCCAATAAAGTACTTTGGAATAAAATAAAGAACTAGGGATGCTGGGGATCTGAAACAAAAACATATTACTGGAGAAACTCAGTACACCTGGCAGAATTGGTGGTAAGAAAGTACAGTTAACATTTCAAGTCCGATGACTCTTCACCAGAACTTTGGAGGACTGTTGTCATGTTGGAAACAGAGCAAGAGCCCTGGAAAAGCAAAGAGATCAGGGTAATCTGTTAAATGATATGGGATGAGGGATTAATATTGTCCTGGACACTGGGAACAATTCCCGCACTGTTTTGCAAATGGTGCCAAGGTTTTTTAATGCCTACAGGACAGGGCATACGGCTGCCAATGAACCACTATAACAACTCAGGGCCTTCACTATGGCTGAAATATCAAACCTGAAGGATTTAACTTGCAAAATATCATTATCGCTAATGCACCAGGATTACAGGAAGTTGTTGAGTCCAAGGCTATGAACATATATAGTGTAAAGTGCCTCTTGTTCCAGCTTCTGGATGTTTGAAACTAGAATGCTTGAAGAGACAGAGGAATTGGGTTATATCCAGCAATTACGTAAATTGTGCACATTCTCACTGGAAGAAGAGAAAGGGTTGACCAGTGAAATCGTTACTGATTGTAAAGGATCAAGATTATGCAGAGCATTACAAACTGTTTCAGCTTTGTCCGAAACAGTAAAACCACAGAACATGATATGCACCTGAAGGAAAGGACATTTAAATCTAATCTGTGGAAACACTATAGAGAATAATCAATGGAACAGGGTCTTTTGGGAGACAATGGAAACAGATAGCACTGATCTACTTGAGCATTAGTAGAATTATTACAAAAAGCAACATTTTGGGGGGGTTTGAGAGTATAGTACAGGGAGTGTAGCACGATTAGGAGGTTCAAGTGACTTTTGGGCCCAGTGTTTGCAAAATACTCCACAGCTAGGGATTTCCATAATTCTAGGTCTGTTCCAAATTCATAGCGTGTTGTGCCTCCAACTTATTGGCAAATCTATAACTGCTCTCAGTGATGAGATGGTTCACTTCACAGCCATATGTGCGTCACTCATGGTGTGGTAGTTGATGTTGAATGCTGCATCACTTGTGAATGCTGACATTGGCTCGCTGTTTAGTGATGTTGCTGCTTTTCCAGCTCAGCGGCAGGTCAAGTATAGACTCTGTTGCTTCTCATTTGCTGATCGGTTTTAAATTCAATGACGTCTGACCTTACAGACTTAGCTTCATCAACTGAGCTCCAAGTGTCAATTCACATTTACCCTTTCAATAATTCAGACGAGAGTGAAGTTTGTTCGTTCCAGTGTTATCCTCCTACCTGAGCATCAGTGAGTTACTTAGTTCCTCCTGGTCACTTTGAGGGTGTATTTGATTGATAGAGTTGCCTCACACTTTCCTCTGTTCAGTAGCATTGCAGGCACATTATGTCAGCCTCAAAGGCTGCAGATCTGAGTGACAGTAAAGCAAGGCGTCTCAATATTTCACAAGAGACTGACGTGTCTTTCAATAAACCCACACCTCCATCTGTAATTGGCAATGAACCACTGTTCCATGAATTTCTTGAATTCTCTGGAGACCAAATGTGTTCCACTGTCGCATATTGTTCCTGCTCAGTGAACAGATCTTGCACTGTGGAAATCATCACTGTGGCTCTTAAATTATTCACCCTTTAGATAGAAGGGAACTTTGAGCAGTTCATCAGCAAACACGACATATCATTCTGGTTACAGAAAGAACAAATCTGTTTCATGGTCTTGGTAATACTTCAGTCATTATCACCTCTTTCTGATGTTTATTTCTGTATTTCTGGCATACATCGCATGTAAACATCACACCGAGTCTCTGTCAGGCCTATCCTGTACGCAGCTGATCTGGCTCAGAGCTTCCATTTCTTCATTTCTTCTTATTCACCTCTACATCAGTTGCTGACAGAGCCTTTACAACTCTGTTTTGCTGGTGTTACAGTCACAAGGTGATGCATCTTTATTCTTTGCCCTTGTATCACATCTTCTTGTAGTGTCAACTGAAAGGGGGCATCTGCCAACACCATCTATCTTCCCAGCTTATATTTCAGACTGAACTTGTAACTCTGAAGGTAACCTCTACAAACTTGTTGCTACTCAATGCAGATTGTTCTGTCAATCTGCTCTAATGGACAATGATCACTCTCCTCTTTGCAATGTTGCCATTGAGTAATGAACGAGAACCAAATGACAAACGCTCTCTACACTGGTAGATCTGGTCTCAGTTAATGCTAGTGCTTTGGATGTGAATATATCCACTTTTCCCATTTGTACCAGAGCTGCTCCCAGTCATTTTGTAGAAGCACAGTGACAGGTTTCTCTCTGTTGGACTGTGACAGATTGGTCTCTTCATGTGACTCTGATCACTGGTACCCAACATCAACTCTCACAGGTTGCTGTGCTCCAACACGTGAGATATGAAAGAACACACATATTGGATGAAACATCTCAACTCTTGTCCTTTGGAACTTGCATCTCAGAGATGGCTGGTAAATTTTCATCTTAATTTTCAGCTTAACTCAGTCAAACATGTAAACCTTTCAGAAGAAGTGCCGTTTTGTCATTTTGCCACACGTTTGCCTGTGTTTAGCTTCATCTCAGCTTTTCTGCTTCTCTCCATGTTTTTGATGTTTTTCATCTACACCTTAGACGTGACTATCATACAACATCAAAAGAAATAGTTGGCTGTATTAGGGGAGATGGTGACACAGTGGTAGTGTCACTGGACTAGTAATCCAGAGGCCAAGGCTAACACTTGGAGGACTTTGACTCAAATTGCACCATGGCAGCAGATGGATCTTCAACTGAGCTAACAAAATCCAGAATTGACTAGAAGATATAGGAGCAGAATTAGGCCATTTGGACCATTGAGTCTTATCCATAAGATGACGGATATGTTTCTCAACCCCAGGCTCCTGCCTTCTCCCCATAACCTTGATCCCCTTACTAATCAAGGGTCTATCTCTGTCTTAAATACACACAATGATTTTGCCTCCACAGCCTTCTGTGGCAATGAACTGCATAGATTAACCACCCTCTGGCTGAAGACATTGCTCCTCATCTCAGTTCTAAAGGGTCACCTCTTCACTCTGAGGCAGCGCCTTCGAGTCCTATTCTCTCCTACTAGCGGAAACATCTTATAAGCCACAGTCACACAACATGGAAACAGACCCTTCAGTCCAACCAGTCCACGCCATGTTCCCAAACTAAACTAGTCCCACCTGCCTGCACTTGGCCCATATCCTTCCAAACCTTTCATGAAGTTATCCAAATGTTTTTTATACATCGTAACTGTACCTGCATCCACCATTTTCTCTGGCAGTTCATTCCACATGCGAAGCACTCTGTATAAAAAAAGTAGCCCCTTGTGTCTTTTTTGAAATCTTTCTCCTATCACCTGAAAAATAGGCTCCCTAGTTTTGAACTCCCCACCCTAGAGAAAAGACCCTTATCATTCTCCTTATCTATACCTCTCATGATTTTATAAACCTCAATGAGATCACTCCTTAACCTCCTACACTCCAGTGAAAATAAAAGTCCCAGCCTAATTTTATATCTGAAACCCTCCATTCCCAGCAACATCGTGGTAAAAACCAAAAGAACTACGGACGCTGAAAACCAGGAACAAAAACAAAGTTGCTGGAAAAGCTCAACAGGTCTGGCAGCATCTATGAAGGGCAAAACAGAGTTAACGTTTCAGGTCCAGTGACCCTTCCTCAGAAGACCCAAAACATTAACTCTGTTTTTACCTTTACAGATGCTGCCAGATCTGCTGAGCTTTTCCAGCAACTTTGTTTTTGTTCCTGTAATATCCTGGTAAATCTCTTCTGAAACATCTCCAGTTTAATAATATCAATCCTATAATAGGGTGACCAGAACTGCACATAGTACTCCAGAAGGGGCCTCACCAACGTTCTGTATGACCTCAACATGATGTCCCAACTCCTGTACTCAAGGGTCTGAGCAATGATGACACACATGCTAAACACCTTCTTAACCACCCTGTCTACCTGTGATACAAATTTCAAAGAATTATGCACCTGAACTCCTAGGTCTCTCTGTTCTACCACACTACGCAGGGCCCTCCCATTAATTGTATGAGACCTGCCTTTGTTTGTTTTATCAAAATGCAATGCCTCATTTTATCCAAATTAAACTCCATCTGCCACTCTTCAGCCCATTAACCCAATTAATCAAGATCTCTGTAATCCCTGATAACCTTCTTCGCTGTCCACTATACAACCAATTTGTCTGTCATCCACAAACTTACTAACCATGCCTCCTATATTCTCATTCAAACCATTTATGTGAATGTCAAACAAAAGTGGACGCAGCACCAATCCCTATAGAACAATGCTGGTCACAGGTTTCCAGTCCGAAAGACAACCATCTACGACCATTCTCTGTCTCCTACCATAGAGAGAATTTTGTATCCAATTGACAAGCTCACCCTGAATCCCATGTGATCTAACTTTACTAATTAGTCTACCATGCAGAACCTAGTTAAAGGTTTTACTAAAGTCCAAGTAACAACGTCTAACACTCTGCCCTCAACCTTTATAGTTACTTCCTCAAAAAACTCAATCAATTTTGTGAGACACAATTTCCCTCGCACAAAATCTGAACTCTCATTATCACCCTTTTGAAGTCCTTCTACTTGTCAGTTATCCCTTTACCTGTGAATAGTCTACTCCAATCAACTTTTGAAAGTTCTTGTTTTCATACCTTTAAAATTTGCCTTACACCAATTAAGAACTTTAACTATTATGGAAGACTTATGCTTTTCCATAACTATTTTAAAACTAATAGTTTTATGATAACTAGTCCCAAGTGTTCCCCTACTTATACTTCAGTCTCTTGCCCTGCCTTATTTCCCAAGAGAAGGTAAAATTTTGCTCTCTCTCTAGTAGGAACATTTACATATTGATAAAGAAAATTTTCTTGAACAGATTTAATGGTGGCTCAGTGGTTAGCACTGCTGCCTCACAGCATCAGGGACCTGGGTTCAATTCCACCCTCGGGTGACCGTCTGTGTGGAGTTTGCACATTCTCCCCGTGTCTGCGTGGGTTTCCTCCGAGTGCTCCAGTTTCCTCCCACAGTCCAAATATGTGCAGGCTAGGTGGATTGGCCATGCTCAATTGCTCGTAGTGTTCAGGGACGGTACCACTTATGTGGGTTATAGGGGGATGGGTCTGGGTGAGATGCTCCAAGGGTTGGTCTGGACTTGTTGGGCCGAAGGGCCTGTTTCCACACTGTAGGAATTCTATGATGAAATTCTTCACCATCCAAGCCATGTCCATTCTATCCAGGTCTCTCCGTATTCTGTAAGTTTCAATATGATTCGCCCTTATCCTTCTCAACTCTAGAATCCTCAACCACTCCTCAGATGACAAGCCTTTCATCCCCAGGATCATTCTTGTAAACCACCTCCAATGTCAACACACCCTTCCTTACATAGGGCACCCAAACCTGCTAAGTATTCCAAATGCGGTTGGACCAGAGGCCTATACAGCCTCAGCAGTACATCTCTGCTCTTTTATTCTAGCCTCATTGAAAAGAATGCTAACACTGCATTTGCCTTCCTAACTGTCAATGAACCTTAAGAGTATCCTGAACTATGACTCCTAAGTCCCTTTATGCTTGAGATCTGAAACCTTGCCCCATACAGAAAGGTCTATGCCTCTTCTTCCAATCAACATGCATAATCTTACATTTTCCCACATTGTATTCCATCTGCCATTCCTTTGCCCACTCTGCTAGTATGTATAAGTCCTTCTGCAGCCTTCCAGCTTTCTCAACACTACCTGTCCCTCCACCTATCTTTGTGTCATTGGAAGTTAATCTCTGTGATACTCTCCCGGTCGCTATCATTGATTGCTGCAAAAACCCATCTGGTTCACTAATGCCCTTGAGGAAAGGAGATCACATTAATTTGGATCTGGAGTCATATATAGATCAGATTTCCTCTATGGTCGCCATTAGGCTAGGTTTTAATGCCAGATTTTTTTCATTAAGTTCATATTTCACAATCTGCCATGGTAAGATTCGAATCCATATCCCCAAAATTCTAGCCTGGGTTCAAGATTACTAGTTGAGTAACATTACTACTTTGACTCTGCCTCCCAAAGTGTGCTGTGCTCCAAATGAACTGATCTTGCAGTTTTTCATCTGTGTCCTTAAATTTGTACTTTCCAGTTGTACGTTTCAAACCTGTTACATAATTGTCAACAAGCTGACCTGATTCCTCCCTCAGTTTTTAAATTCACTTCCATAGAACCCATTTGTTGACTTTGGCTGGAGATGTGTGCCATTTTCTTTAAAAGGCTGTTTGGGTTTCTGCTGTTGCCTTCACCCACTTCTAGCTATTAAACAAATTTAATACTTTGTGCCTACCTAAAAATGAGATAGTTGAATCTTCCCTCTTCACTATTGTCTTTTAGAAGCCACTGAACATCAGTCCGCACTTTTGTTTATGCTTCTCAGGTGCCTCCAGGAGTCACCAGCTTTCTATTTCATCATGAGCTGGAAACGTACATTCAATACTCTGCCACTATTTTGGATTGGTTATTTAATCCAATTCAGCGTCAAAATGGTTCAAAAGGTTTGGGCAATAAGGCAACCCGATGCACATTCACAAAATATTTGGTTCCTATTTCTTTGCAAACTATATATCATATCACTATTGTGAAGAACGAAGTCAAATTAGGTAGACTTTGTTCTTTTTGTGTCTATCAATTCACGTGTGATTACAGTTTTACAGGCATAATTGGGGATCCAGGAAAGGTACTTTGACCTTTGAAATGTGAACAAGTCAGAAGTAATCTTCGGGCCTGCCTGTAACCTTGACTTTACTCATTTCTGATAACTGACTTTTTAAGTGAAGTGTGATCAAAGTATTAACAAAATAGCTTTGAAAGCTGGGATATTTTTGGTAGCCATGGGAGGGTTAGGGGATAAGACAGCCAATGGATCTGGAACAATTTCCAGAGAGCTAGGAGTGGATTATGACCAGCAGTGGGAATGGTGCAAAAGGTCACTGCTCTTCAGGTGGGAGCATCATGTCATGGACCACCAGTGTAAAGGCAGGAACACCCTCTACCTGATACTCCAGCCAAACTCTAGCTGCTCCAGTATCATATTGATCACATGCCTTCTGTCAAATGTCAGTCACCAGGAATCTGTCATGTGGAGGTGCTGGTGTTGGACTGGGATGGACAAGGTCCACCTTTAGTTCTCTCAGGACAGTGACTTGAAAGGAATTAGGGGATTTACATATAGATGTTAATTAATTAAAACCTTCTAACTGATTAAAAATTTAACAGCATCTTAGGTTTGTTTAGTATATCCTCATCAATGGTGTGAACGTTTGATCTTTTACTTATGAATCCTGTGTCTGATACCACCTCTCTCACTGACACCTGGAGGAGGAGTAAAACTCCGAAAGCTCGTGTTTTCAGATAAACCTGTTGGACTATAACCTGGTATCGAGTGATTCCTGACCAGGAATGTGAGCAAAGTCAGGCCAAAAGATCCCGGAAAGCGCTCTCCCGGGTGCTGTTCACGGTTCAGTCACCCGAGTACATTCGATACACACAAAGAAGGAAAATGTGCCATAAAGGGGTGAGGGAGCATTAAAACAAACCAGCCCCCAGAACAAGAGAGCTGACGTTTCGGGCCTAGACCCTTCTTCAGGCCAAGCAGCTTTCCTGCTCTTCTGATGCTGCTTGGCCTGCTGTGTTCATCCAGCTCTACACCTTGTTATCTCAGATTCTCCAGCATCTGCAGTTCCTACTATCTCTGAGCCCCCAGAACAATGTCAATAATACAGTGAGGATTAGCTTTGCAGGTACCGAGCGTTGTACTGACCTACAGAGCCTCCGCTAAACTTCAGCAGCAGCCGATACCCTGCACACCCCAAACCCCGGGAGCCCCTTCAAAGCTCTGGGCCCCTTACCCCGTCCTGTCCCGTCCCCTCTCACCTCCTCCGACACCTGGGGCAGCAGTTTGCCGCTGATCTCCTCCCAGCGCAGTTTCTGCAGGTTCGGCAGCTGCCCCACGATCAGAAGTGGCCGGTTCGGGGGCTCCGACTGCCCGGAGGCCGCTCCGAACCTCAGCTCCACAGCCGCCATCTTCCTCCTGGCCGGCAGTCCACTCCCCGCCCCGTGTCCCGACAGCTCCCTCGGCCCCGCACAAAGGTTCCGGGAGGGGGAGGGACCGAGTCCCAGTCACACCTTCATCCTCATCCCCTACTCACCTCCCCATCTACACCAAACATTGTCCTCACACTCTCTCTCTCATCCATCCTCACTCACAATTTTATTCACTACACTCTCATCTCCACCCTCACTCACCTCCCCAATCCCTCCCTATCTACATCAACCATTATCCTCACACTCACTTACCCCATTCTCTCATCCATGCTCATTCACTTACATCCTTATTCACGACACACTCACCTGCACCCTCAACTTCACTCACCCCACCCTCATCTTAACTCACGTACCTCTCTCATCCTCATTCACTTTCTCACTCTTTCACCTCCACCTTGCACCTAACCCTCACACACTCAACAGACACACTGCTTTTTGTGGGTGACACAATCATACCAAGATTGATATCTGAACCTCTCACCTTCATAGTAGTTACAGATTAGTACAGGTTTAGCAATCATCAATTACTATTAAAACAATAGCATTGTAATAAATTTCAAGGTTCCTCAGTGGTCTCTGTGAGTCATGAGCAGAATGAAAACATGAACTTAATAACAGGAAAGAAAATGTAGATTTATTCAAAGTTAGAGGATGAAGCATGTTGAAATATTTTGCATACAGGAATAAATTCTCAAAGGCAACATGTGGGAAATACGCAAGGGACCTCTATTCATTATGGGCACTCACCTGGATTTTTAATTCTGTGCACCTGAACATTTGGAGTTTTGCATCCAGATCTGGTCATCCTACTATAGGAAGGATGTTATTAAACTGGAAAGAGTGCAAAAATGATTTCCAAGTAATTTACTGTCACTGGGAGATTTGAGTTATAAGGAGAGGCTGGATAGGCTGGGACTTTTTCCCTAGCACGTCGGAGGCTGAGGAGTAGCCTTACAGAGGTTTATAAAATCATGAGTGGCATGGATAAGGCAAATAGCCAAGGTCTTTTCCCCAGGGTATGGGAGTCCAAAACTAGAGAGCATTAGTTTAAGGTGAGGGGGGAATGATTTAAAAGGGACTTGATGGGCAGCTTGTCACGCAGCGGCTGGTGTGTATATGGAACAAGCTGCCACAGGAAGTGGTACAGGTCAGTACAGTTACAACATTTAAAAGACATTTGGACAGGTACATGGATAGAAAAGATTGGAGAGATATGGGCTAAACGCAGGCAAATGGGACTGGTTAAATTTAGGAAACCTGGTTGGCATGGACATGTTGGACCAAAGGGTCTGTTTCTGTGTTGTATGACTATGACTTTTTAGCTGCAGCTGACTGAGTGATAACATGGAGCTGGTCAGCATGAGGGTCTGAGTGACTACATAGGGGGTGGTCAGTGTGTGGGGCAGGGGGGTAGTAGTGGGAGTCAGTGTAGGGGTGGGGGGGTCAGTGTAGAGGTGGGGCCAATGCAAGGGCAGGGTCTGTGCAGGTGCAGACACTGTGGGGGGTGCAGTCAGTGTGGGGGTGATCAGTAAGATGGTCTATTTGTCAGTGTTGGGGGACACAGCGTGTGGGTCTATTTGACACTGTGACGGAGTTAAATGGCCAACCCCAAGGCTGAAATGCATTTGTCAGCTTGAAACAGGGCTGACCTGCTGTGGTGCACATGAGGATTTCTAATGGTCCTACAGGACAGGGTACTGCAAAGCCCACCTACCACCAGAATCATAGAATCCCTTTTCCTACATCTATTACAGCTTGACTTCTCCCTGTGTGCAGCAGCCCTTTAAATACTGCTTCCTCGCTCTATTTTTCACCCCCCCTAGATAAGTATGACACAAGCCCAGCTTTCTTGAGTCCTGTTCGAGGCAATGGAATGCAATTGATACATTTTTACTGACTTGCTGATGCTTTGGCTACAGATTAGCTTATGTATTGACCACTCCAATCCAATTTTTAGAGTGATCTAAAACCTGGACCTTCAGTGTTGGAGCAAAAGCAACTGTTGTAAAGCAACTGTGTAGTTTGTGGTTTTGTAACTCTGGTAATGTGGCCTTCGAAGCCCAGGCAACATTCCCATTTCTTTCTCACTCACCAAGGGCTGTTCTTCATTGAATCCCTACAGTGTGGAAACAGGCCAGTCAGCCCAACACGCCCACAGCCACACTCTCTGAAGACCATCAGACCCCGACCGTCAGACCTTATTCCAATAACCCTGCATTTCCCATGGCTAATCCACCCAATTCACACATTCCTGAACACTACCAGCAATTTAGCATGGCCAATCCACCTAGCCTGCACATCTTTGGACTGTTAGAGAAAACTGGAGCGTCTGGATGATGCCCACGCAGACACGGGAGAATGTGCAAACTCCACATCGTCGCCTGAAGTTGGAATTGAACCTGGGTCCCTGCCACTGTGAGGCAACAGTGCTATCTATTGAGCCACCATGCTGTAATTACCTCACTGAATACATTCCCAATCAGAATATAAATATCTATCACCATCAACTGCAGAAATGAGTATGAACATGAACTAAATTGATTTGATTGGTTCCACTGTGGCAGTCATATCCAAATTGGATGTTACAGTTACAAGGGCACATCAAAGAATTTTTTTTTATTCATTTGTGGAATGAGGCAGCATTTATTGCCCATTCCCAGAGGGTAGTTCAGAGTCAACCACTTGCTGTGGGTCTGGAGTCACATGTGGGCCATACCAGGTAAGGATAGCAGTTTCCTTCCCTAAAGGACATTAGTGAACCAGATGGGTTTTTCCAACAATCAACATTATTAGACAGTCATCATTAGACTCTTAATTCCAGATATTTATTGAATTCAAATTCCACCAACTGCCGTGGCAGGATTTGAACCCAGGTCCCCAGAACATTCTGGGTTTGTGGATTAACAATCCAGCGATAATACCACTAGGCCATCACCTTCCCAGGTAATGGTAAGATCCTGGGGAGTGTTGCCGAACAAAGCGACCTTAGAGTGCAGGTTCACAGTTCCTTGAAAGTATGCATTTGGTACACTTGCCTTTATCGGTCACTGCATTAAGTATAGGAGTTGGGAGGTCATGTTGTGGTTGTACAGGACATTGGCCAGGCCACTTCTGGAATACTGCATTCAATTCTGATCTCCCTGCTACAGGAAAGACGTTGTGAAACTTAAAAAGGTTCAGAAAAGAGTTATCAGGATGTTGCCATGTTTGGCAGGTTTGAGCTATAGGGAGAGGCTGAATAGGCTGGGGCTATTTTCTCTGGAGCATTGGAGGCTGAGCAGTGACCTTATAGAGGTTTATAAAATCATGAGGGGCATAGATAGCATGAATAGACAAGGTATTTTCTTCAGGGTAGAGGAGCCCAAAACTAGAGACCATAGGTTTAATGTAAGAGGCCAAAGATTTAAAAGGGACCTAAGGGGCAAGTTTTTCACTCAGTGTGGTGCGTGTATGAAATGAGCTGCCAGAGGAAGTGGTGGAGGATGGTACAATTACATTTAAAAGGCATCTTGATGAGTATTTGAATAGGAAGGGTTTAGAGGGATATGGACCAAAAGGGTCTGCTTCCATGCTGTATATCTTTAGGACTCTGACTCTATCTGAACATCTAAATTGAACCGATACATCAATGCAGCCCTGAGACAGCATTTGTTGGAAGATACTTTTATAAAAAGAATTTGTGGGATGTGAGCATTCCTGGTATAACCCCTCTAATTAGTTTAAAGCCAAAGTGTGTACACCACCCCTTATTGAGCCTCCATATCTCACTTGTATCCAATCCCCATGCCAAACCCAGTGATCCTGGAATCCATAGCCTTCCCTCCTGCTCCAATTCTTCAGCCATGCATTCATCTGTTCTATCCATCTATTCCTATACTCATGAGGGGCATGGATAGTATGAATAGACAAGGTATTTTCTCCAGGGTAGAGGAGCCCAAAACTAGAGACCATAGGTTTAATGTAAGGGGCCAAAGATTTAAAAGGGACTATACTCACTGGCACAATCCAGAGATTATAACTTTTGCCATCCTGTTTTTTAATCTACTAACTCCCTAAATTCTTGTTGCAGGACCTCATCGCTCTTTCCAACTACGTCATTGGTCACAATGTGAACCATGATCTCTGACTGTTCACACTCTGCCATCCTCACAGCCAATGAAATCCATTCAGTAAACACACCATTCTGGAGTTATGTCTGCAAGCTGCAGAAAAACCAGTCTGTACCCTATTTTTTCTCCTACCACAATTGCTCTTCCTCTATTTCTGCTCTCCCCTTGTGCAACTAGACTCTGGCTGCATTATTCAGAGAAACCTTCCCTTTCACTGCTTTCCAACACACAAAAATCTGTTCGTGAGATAGCTGAGAATTCTGGAGCAAAAAACACAGAAGTTGCTGGAAAAGCTCAGCAGGTCTGACAGCATCTGTGAAGAAAAGATCAAAGTTAACGTTTTGAGTACGGTGACCCTTCCTCAGAGAATTCTGGGGCTTTTCCCCGACTACCTGCCTGCGACCCTTCCTCTGACTGGTGTTCACTCTCTCTTAAGCTGTAGTGTGACCACATCTAAAAACATGCCATTCACATATCTCTCAGCCTCACAGATGCACTGCGGTGGCTCCAGCCAACATTCAAGCTCCAAAACCCATAACTCAACTGGTCAAACTGCAGCACTGCCTACAGATGTAGGGAGCCAGACTGCCAGGAGTGTCTGAGACTTCCTACATACTACAAGCTGTGCAACACATGAGACTGTGCTCCTCTGCCATGCCTAAACCAACATTTCTGCCAAGTAGAAAACTAATTTTAAAGAAGTTTCTTTTACTATCAACTGAGCTGTAGATTAGTAGAAAGTGGATATTTTCACCCTTACTAATAAATCAGTTCGCTCTCCAGTGCCTATGAATTCTGATAAATCATTCCCTCTCTGGTGCCAATTTAGAAATTTATGTTTTTTAAAAATACAGAGGTTTGAAACAGTCCCTAACAACATCTGCTAAACAACCAGTCAACTCACGATTTTCCTGTGATGTGACTTTCTGACTTTTCATACCATTAGGGAGAGAATTCCAGGATTTTGACCCAGTGACGGTGAAGGAATAGCAACAGATATCCAATTCAGAATGGTGAGTGGCTTGAAGGGAAAGTTGCAGGAGCCGATGTTCCCACGTATCTGCTGCCCTTGTCCTTCTGGATGTCGTGGTCATGAGATTGGAAGGTGCTGTTTAAGGATCCTTACTGCAGTGCATCTTGTAGGTGGTACACAGTACTGCTACTGGGAGCGAGTGAATAATTTAAGGTGATGGATACAACATCAAACTGCAGTTCTGTCTGCCTGCTCAGTTGGTCATGATTGAAGAAATTTATTCCCTCAACATCATCAAAAGACAATTTATCTGGTCATGTTCATGTGACCACATTAAGTCCAATTTCACTGCTGTGTTACCTGCACAGCAATTACTGCTTTTCACTGGGTGTGCAGAATGTCAGGGCATTCTGAGCACATGAAAAATGCTTTCATAATTGTAAGTTCCTTTATTCATTAACAGGATGAGGGCGTTGCTGGCTAGGCAGCATTTATTGTCCATCCCTAATTTCCCAGAGGGCAGTTCAGAGTCAACCACATGTAGGCCAGACCAGGTAAGGATAGCAGTTTCATTCCCTAGAGGATGTTAGTGAACCAGATGGGTTCTTCCGACAATCAACAATGGATTCATGATCATCATTAGATTAATTCCAGATATTTTATTGAATTCAAATTCCACCATCTGCCGTGGCGGGATTCAAACCTGGGTCCCCAGAACATTATCTGGGTCTCTGGATTAACAGTCCAGCGATAATACCACTAGGCCATCGCCTCCCCTCTTTCTTACCATGGGCTTAAGCTTCAATAGTTTGCTGCAAAGGTCTCAAACTGGACACACAACCTCTAGCCTTTTTGAACATTAGTTGAAACGTTCCTATATTACTTCTGGAACACATCTACTTCAAACTCGGCTGATATTGCTGCCCCTTACACTATTCAGCCAAGCAATCCAGGAGTGAGAATGACCATTTGTGCCAAATCAGACACTCCGACCTCTGACTCTCCAATACTACGACTCTTAAGAAGCAGAGTGGTGGCTGGGTTCAAACTTTGGGCACAGTAAAGTGAAAGAACTTCAGGCCACCAAACCTGACTTTGAAAGTGAACATTTGTTAACTCCGCCCACAGCCTCCACAGCCAGCAGCTCCAGAGGCGACAGCAGCACCCAGCCCTGCCGAGTCTTCACCATCCCCCCAGACCTACCCCTTACTGAGGATGAACGGTCAGTCCTCAGTAAAGGGCTCACCTTTGTCCCCCTCCACCCACAGATCAACGAATACCGCTCACGCTTGGACATAGAGCAGTTTTTCCGCCGCCTCCGCCTCCACGCTTACTTCTCTGACCGTGAACCTAACCCCCCCTCTACTGACCCCTTCTCCTGCTTCCAACACACCCCCTCCTCCTGGACACCACCCCAAGGCCTCCTACCCTCCCTTGACCTCTTCATCTCCAACTGCCGTCGAGACATCAATCGCCTCAACCTCTCCACCCCTCTCACCCACTCCAACCTCTCCCCCGCAGAACGTGCAGCCCTCCGCTCCCTCCGATCCAATCCCAACCTCACCATAAAACCTGCGGACAAGGGAGGTGCAGTTGTAGTGTGGTGCACTGACCTCTACATCGCCGAGGCCGGACGCCAACTCTCCGACACCTCCTCCTACCGCCCCCTTGATCAAGACCCCACCCCTGAGCACCAAACCATCATCTCCCAAACCATCCACAACCTCATCACCTCAGGTGACCTCCCACCCACGGCCTCCAACCTCATCGTTCCCCAACCTCGCACTGCCCGCTTCTATCTCCTTCCCAAAATCCACAAACCTGAATGCCCTGGTCGACCCATTGTCTCCGCCTGCTCCTGCCCCACCGAACTGATCTCCAACTATCTCGACTCCATTTTCTCCCCCTTGGTCCAGGAACTCCCTACCTATGTCCGTGACACCACCCACGCCCTCCACCTCCTCCAGAACTTCCAATTCCCCGGTCCCCAACACCTCATCTTTACCATGGACGTCCAGTCCCTCTACACCTGCATTCCCCATGCAGATGGCCTTAAGGCCCTCCGCTTCTTCCTGTCCCGCAGGCCCGACCAGTCCCCCTCCACTGACACCCTCATCCGCTTAGCCGAACTCGTCCTCACACTCAACAACTTCTCTTTCAATTCCTCCCACTTCCTACAGACAAAGGGGGTAGCCATGGGTACCCGCATGGGCCCAAGCTACGCCTGCCTCTTTGTAGGTTACGTGGAACAATCCCTCTTCCGTACCTACACCGGCCCTAAACCCCACCTCTTCCTCCGTTACATTGATGACTGTATCGGCGCCGCCTCGTGCTCCCACGAGGAGCTCGAACAGTTCATACACTTCACTAACACCTTCCACCCCAACCTTAAGTTTACCTGGACCATCTCTAACACCTCTCTCCCCTTCCTGGACCTCTCTGTCTCCATATCGGGCAACCACCTAGAAACCGATATTCATTTCAAGCCCACCGACTCCCACAGCTACCTAGAATACTCCTCCTCCCACCCACCTTCCTGCAAAAATGCTATCCCCTATTCCCAATTCCTTCGCCTCCGCCGCATCTGCTCCCAGGATGAGGCATTCCACTCCCGTACATCTCAGTTGTCCTCGTTTTTCAAGGACCGTAACTTCCCCTCCTCAGTGGTCGAGAACGCCCTCAACCGTGTCTCCCACATCTCCCGCACCTCATCCCTCACACCCCGTCCACGCAATAAAAACCAAAAAAGAATCCCCCTCGTCCTCACGTACCACCCCACCAACCTCCGGATCCAACGCATCATCCTCCGACACTTCCGCCATCTGCAATCCGACCCCACCACCAAAGACATCTTTCCCTCCCCACCTTTATCTGCTTTCCGGAGGGACAACTCTCTCCGTGACTCCCTTGTCCGCTCCACACTCCCCTCCAGCTCCACCACACCCGGCACTTTTCCCTGCAACCGCAGGAAGTGCTACACCTGCCCCCATACCTCCTCCCTCACCCCCATCCCAGGCCCCAAGAAGACTTTCCACATCAAGCAGATGTTCACCTGCACATCTGCCAATGTGGTATACTGCATCCGCTGTACCCGGTGTGGCTTCCTCTACATCGGGGAAACCAAGCGGAGACTCGGGGACCGCTTTGCAGAACACCTACGCTCGGTTCGCAACAAACAACTGCACCTCCCAGTCGCGAACCATTTCAACTCCCCCTCCCATTCCTCAGACGACATGTCCATCCTGGGCCTCCTGCAGTGCCACAACGATGCCACCCGAAGGTTGCAGGAACAGCAACTCATATTCCGCTTGGGAACCCTGCAGCCCAATGGTATCAATGTGGATTTCACAAGTTTCAAAATCTCCCCTCCCCCCACCGCATCCCAAAACCAGTCCAGCTCGTCCCTGCCTCCCTAACCTGTTCTTCCTCCCACCTATCCCCTCCTCCCACCTCAAGCCGCACCTCCATCTCCTACCGACCAACCTCATCCCGCCCCCTTGACCTGTCCGTCCTCCCTGGACTGACCTATCCCCTTCCTAACTCCCTACCTACACTCACCTTTCCTGGCCCCATCCCCGCCTCTTCGACCTGTTTGTTTCTTCTCCACCTATCCTCTCCTCCATCCCTCTTCTATCCGCCTCCCACTCTCTCCCTATTTATTTCAAAACCCCCTTCCCCTCCCCCTTTTCTGATGAAGGGTCTAGGCCCGAAACGTCAGCCTCTCTGCTCCTATGATGCTGCTTGGCCTGCTGTGTTCATCCAGCCTTGCACCTTGTTGTCTCGAACCAATTTGTTAACTGACATTTTGTTTTAAAGGTTGACAGGCTGTTAATATGCCCCAACAACAAACTTCTTTGATGCTAGCATTTGCCTCTCAAGTTCAATGTTTCTTTTCCCCCCATCTCAATCACTTCCTTGAACATTGCTGCTGTATTGCTTCTAAAGATCTGTGCATTGCCATTGGTGTCACCGAGTCATTTATCCAGATCACACTCCCTCTCTCTCTCTTAACTCCATCCCTCAAAGCTATATGTTTGTTCTATATAGAAATGTATGAAAATTACAGCCAGAAGAGAGACCACAGACCATTATTCATAATGCTGAAAGCATAATGGCTATGGCCTTTACAATCCAGACAGAGTGTTTCCTGGGTAAGGGAAAATTTGAAAAGGAAATATAGGGGCCCCAAGGGAAAAAATGTAAACAGTTCCTCTCTAACCCCTTTTGGCAACTGAAACCAGTACATATTAATGTGTTGCATCGGGTGTTTAAAAAACTACAGTAGCTGAAGCTTTTCAAATTCCTTTTTATTGTTATTTGCAGCTTACACAAAAAAAAACAAGCAAAAGTATACACAAACAACATGTATTTCCATTTGAGGTCAGTTCTTAGACTATACAAATATAAATATAAGGATTTTGTACAGTTCACACTGTATAACAAGGGGCACCAGGCAATGTATCCCATCCCTTATTATCCCAACCATTATTACAGCTCCCTTCTACAAGAGAGGCTATGTAAAATTTTATTCAATCATGGTGGGAGATACAACTTCTGTGTTCCAGGACTCTGCACTAAGAGTACAGGGCCAGTTCCTTTCTTACTGACTGAGTACTGTAAATGTACAGGAACAGTGAACTATGCGCAAGCCATACAAAGTTAGCTAGTGCATACTAATGTCTGATCTCACACCAGCACCCAAGTGTTACCAATAAATTGTTTGACATATTATATCAGACATATTACTTCCACCTTCCACACAAAGAAAAGCAAGTGCAGCACAGAGATGGGATGCACAATCATTTTTCTACCACATAGCTCATGCACAAGAACATGTTAAGCTGTCTTTCAAACAGGTTGCAAAAACTAGTAATGCTGCATGGGTTAATAGTCAATTAGACTCTAAACTGAAACTGGCTGCTTATCAGGAACATAATCAAAACAAGAATTCATGTATTTAAGCATTTTGTAAAATAACACCTCTTCAGTCATCACCTTGTTTAAGAAAATGAAACAGTTTCCACATCAAAATAAAATCCCAAGCCTGAACTCACTTCTTGTCACTCGCAGAGTGCAGACAAAGATCCTGTGAGCAGCGCTGTAGAGAAAGCCACCTCTGCTCCTAATGGTACAAACCAGCTAACTGCTGGAGAACAGATCTGGAGAAGTGCTGTTTACAGAGGGCTATTAGCACTGGACAGCAATAGTTCAAAGGTCATCTTAGAGAAGCCATCTTCAGTAATAAGTATGCAAGGACTCTACCACCTAATCCCTTCCCTTTATTAGATACCTTTAAGTTTGTGTGGCTCTTAGCTTCACATAAGCAGCTGTGAGTGGTGTCGTGAGGGGACTGATGAAAACTTGCTCTCGTCACATGGATTCGCAATAACTCGAAACTATGTCCACCTAACCAGTCAAATGGCTTCAGCTCCTTCGCTTGTTTGTACACAATAGTCTGTATACATCTGTGGAAGATGGGTGGAGGCATTTTGCAGTCTTGATATGAAAAGGTGGAGATCCGCTCAGCGTTCACTCAAATATAATGTCTACTTCCCACCATTAGTTACATCAAGTCACTCGTAAATTCACCAAGCAAGGAATGCAGCCTAATTTCTGAACCATGTTCCCAGGTTTGGGAAATTTACCTTCTGATACAACCATCCATCTGCAGCGTACAGATAGATCACCCGCACATGGCAGAAGGTAACAGCCATTTAGCCTGTCAATGCTCCCAATCCTGCACTTACAATCCCTTCTTTCATGATTTTTACCACATAATCTTGAGTATAAAGTTTCATCACCTTCTTTCCCCCACAAGGCTATCAAGACCTCAGAATAGCAATTTGACCATGCGTTCTCTTCTCCATCTGCAATGATTCTAGCACAATTCCATGGGTGGAGGCAATGCAGGAACCATCTTTTTCTCTGTTGTGTCTATTTATCCCTGTAGTGTTCAAAATTAATCCTAAACAGGTAACCACTGAGTTCCTTTTTAAAAGGAGCAAACTTACACAGCAATGGACCACTTTCACATTGTCAACATTCCAAACAAAAAGCAATTCCTTCTTAGTGGAATTTTTGCAGCTCCTTAAATTTAGATAGGTCCCATGCTCAGAGCCAGAAGACCAAAGTAAGGCTGCAGGGATAATGCTGTGGACAATGTTAGAAAAGTACCTGTGGATTGCAATGTATAGCAGACAATACCTACTGAGAGATGCAGGCAATCATACAAGTCTTTTGTGCATGTGCACTCACTGAAAAGTGCACTGAAACACAATCTTCTCTTGAAACAACAATTAAGTTGCTATAACTAATTTAAGATGGGCTGACTATATATGAAGAGATGCCTCGGGAGCAAAGGATGATCAGGAACGAATGAAAAGCCTGGGTCTCTTTTCAATTGAAAAGGCTGAAGGGTGTAGCTGGATAGAAATCATTTAAAATTATCTAAAGTCTTAGTAGAGTAGACACTTCAGCATTTTTTAGTGGGGAACAGCCAAACGAGAAGACCATGAAATAGTTACCAAGAATCTGATTGGGAATTCAGAAGAAACTTCTCAACCTAAGAGAGGTTGTGAGAATGTGGAACTCACTACAAAGGAATTGGTTGAGGCAACTAGTATAAATATGCTGGAAGTGAGGCTGGATATGTATGAGGGAAAAGGAAACAAAGGGTTTCACTGATAAAATTAGGTGAGGAACGTTGGAAGGAGGCTCAAGTTGAGGTGGCAGTAATGTCAGGATGGAGTGTTTAGCCAAATGATCTGTGTCTATGATGAATATTGTATAAAGCCTTGCTAACAGCAAAGAAATATTTGCAAGCTGTGCAGT
This sequence comes from Rhincodon typus, assembly GCF_021869965.1. Classification (NCBI taxonomy): domain Eukaryota; kingdom Metazoa; phylum Chordata; class Chondrichthyes; order Orectolobiformes; family Rhincodontidae; genus Rhincodon; species Rhincodon typus. The sequence goes on from NC_063350.1 coordinate 56,207,196, forward strand.
TTATAGGATCAACCATCATATTGCCCTACTGTCTAAAAACATTTAGATATTCAATGCTGAACCAGCAGTCAGGGAATACAGCAAGTGCCGTCAGAGACACTAACCTTGATCCTTTTCACTTCTACGGGCACTCCCTCTTCCTTTTTGCCACTTTGTAATCTATCACTTCAAACAGAAGAACATCAAGTCTGGAATAAGACACTGTGCTTATCCAGCCCAATCCATGTAAAAATCCATGAATCTTCCTTGCTATCCCCACCATTTGGGGATTATGAAGAATCCACAATTTCCAATGCAATGTTGGGCAAATTCTCCAGGCAGTCCAACTTCAGCATTCAAATAAGGTGCAATGATTGTGTCCATTATTCCATCTGTTACTGTCCAATACACTCAGGGTGTATGATCCATCCCTAGTTGCCCTGGAGAAGGTGGATAATCAATGCAGTTCTTGTAGTGTAGGTATACCCACAGAGCAGTTTGGAATGGAGTTCCAGGGTTTTGACCCAGCAAAAGTAAATAAACGGCAATTATAGTTCAAAATCAGGATGATAAGTGGCAAAGAGAGGTAGAGTTCCCATGTACTGTCCTTCTGGCTGTTAGAGGTCATGGTTTAGAAGATGCTATCTAAGAAGGCTTGGCAAGTAGCTACGGTGTATTTTGTAGCTAGTCTACGCTGCTGCTCATCTGTGTTGGTTGTAGAGGGAGTGAAGCTGGTGAATGGGGCAATGATCAAATGGACTGTTTTGTCCTGGATGCAGTTGAGCTTTGAGTGTTGTTGGAGCTTCACTCATCCAGGTAAATGAAGAGTATTTCATCACACACCTGACTTGTCCCTTGTAATTGGAGTGGCGGCTCTGGGGAGTCAGTTGAACTGCACACTACACAACTTCCAGCTTTTGGCCCTCATTAATGACATGTCCAGCTGTGTCTGGTCACCTGCAACTACAGCAGGCCAGGGAAATCCACCTCACGCACTCAGTGGGTGCTTTACATTGCTGTGAATCGGAGCAGTCCCAGAACAGAATGCTACATTAAAGAGGCCTCATATTTTACATGCACAATTAGTGTCCTGAACTACAAGAAAATCATACCACGATATAGAATTTCAGATCATTAATAAGGTGCAATAATGTCTACAACAGTACTGAGGTAGCCATTTTCTCATTTTGCTGAGCCCATTCGACAGAATATTCCAGACAACAGGATGCTTGGGGCAGCTTATCCCAGCAATTAAGTCTAGTTTAGTTTTTAAGTTGCTAATCTTTACTCTTACCAGGATTTTCAGTCTCTGAAATAAAAACAGAAAATGCTGGAAAAACTTAGCAGGTTGGGCAGTGCCTGTGGAGTGAAAGGAACAGTTAATGGTCCAGGTGAATGACTTTTCATCAGAAACTGATCTGAAATTCTAGCTCTCTTCCTCTACACATGTTGCCTGACTTGTTGAGGGACAGTTTCCAGCATTTACTTTTAAAATTGAACATCTCCAGCATCTGCAGTTTGTTTCTGCTTTTGCTGCAGTTTGTCTCTCTCAATCCAATATTCCCCCTCAATTACATCCAAACTCAGTCTCTTCTTTCCCTCCATTTCCTTTTCAAATCATATGGAACTAAGCAGAAATTCTGCCACTAAAAACTTGTCGTCCAACCAGTACATGTGGATGTTTATTCCTCCACTTGAGCAGTATCCTTATGCTCATTTTGCTCCCATCGGTTGCCTCTTTTCCACAATCACATTATTCCTGTCTTTCACTGAACGACCTATCAAATCCATTCTTTAATGCTGGCATAGTCCCTGCTACAATCACTAGCTCTGTCCAGCAATCTTTACTCTCTGCATCAAATCTGTTATGTTTAACTGTATATCTACATTATTTGTTCCAGATTGCTAAGCTACTAAAAATTGTCTGTTTCGATCTACTTTGCATCCCTTCACCACCTCAAAGTTTCTCCATTACTCTGCATTCACTGCAACCTCATTCTATTTCCTGTATGCCATTACTCAACGAGTTAAGACTAGAACCCAACAGTTATAAAGTAATGCTACGAACCATTTGTCTTTAATTAAAATTCCCATCCAAGGTCATAAAATAGACAATATGGTGCCCATGAGCATGGTATAAATTAATTGACATCTTTATAAATGTATGCTCCCTTCAGAAAATGTCTTCTAAAGTAGTTTCACAATACTGTTAAGTACACTTTAGGCAGTACATTCAGCTCATTCCCATTATCTGGAAATGGGGCTCACATGCATGAAGAACTCCAGGTTATTAAAAACACAAATCAAACCCATTACATTTGAACCAAATGCATATGGGAGCCATAACAGTGAGGTCACAAGCTAGGTACAAACACTTCTTCCCCTTGAGACAAAGGGAATAAAAGCTGGAGTGTTCCAAACTGTTTATTCCATTTATATTAAAGGTAAAATTTTAAAAAAATGTTCTGGTCCATCAAAACACTTAAATACAAGGGACAGAACAATAAAAAAAATTCTCACTGGAGAATGTAGAAAAGCAGAGATATTCGGCACCAACTCCCATCACTTGGTTTATGGCCCCACACTGTGGTGGTGTTAATAAAGTTTCAAATTAAAGCACATCTCTCCACCAAGTCCCAATATTCACCTGATTTGATGATAATATCATCAGTTACATGCTACCTGCTCAAATATGAAGTGCTTTCTGCTCACTTGGAGCCAATCTACTAATCACATTGCACAATTTGGTTTTCACAGAATTCCTAGTTTTTCACAGAATTCCTACAGTGTGGAAACAGGCCCTTCGGCCCAACAAGTCCACACCAACCCTCGGTGCATCCCACCCAGACCCATCCCCTATAACCCACCTAATCTACACGTCCCTAAACACTACGGGCAATTTAGCATGGCCAATCCACCTAGCCTGCACATCTTTGGACTGTGGGAGGAAACTGGAGCACCTGGAGGAAACCCACGCAGACACAGGGAGAATGTGCAAACTCCACACAGACAGTTGCCCGAGGGTATAATCAAATCCGGCCCCCTGGCGCTGTGAGGCTGCAGTGCTAATCACTGAGCCACCGTGCCGCCCAACTAAGCGACACACTGTCCAAGTCTCACTCCTGCAGAAAGAGACAAACAGAAGTTGAAAGGTCCTTGACCATTACAGAAAGTCTGGATGACCTGAGTGAAATTCCTCAGTTTTTCAAATAAAGATCTCCTATTTTGTTATATTTTCCTGACTTTAGCCCAACTAACTCTATTCCAACCACCAACTGTTAAATAAAGCATCACACATTTTCCTTCCTATTCATGTTTCTTCTTGTTTGGTAATATTGGTTATGCCTTGTATGCTTTCAAACTCATTCTTATTTCAGTATTTTAATCACCAACAGTGGCCAGAAGTGTAGGGATCTCTGTCCCCGATACATCTTCGAGCCAGCCGAGCACACTGTTTCCCAAACCTTTCCCCAACATGACCTCACTTTGATGTCTGAAACTTGCCATGATCCAAGTGAGAGGTAGGTTGGATGGACAATTTGAGAAAGCAAAGAGGGCAGAGATTTCAAAAAGCTAAAACGAACTGAGGTTAAGTACCATGAGAAATGTATAAACTGCAGGAAAAAAATTTGGCTTTTCCGGAGGAGGAATAAGACTTCAAAGATAGGCCATGCCCAGCGTTAGAAAAAAAGTTGTGGATTTAAAGGGACCTCGGTTCAGTCTCAACCAGTGCTACCTCAGAACTCCGACTCCACAGTTTGGGAAGCCATCAATAAGACTCTGTCAACTTTACAACTCATCCTGACACTTTCTCTTCCCTCTCTCGGCTTTGGTGGGCCAGGGGTTGGCAGTAACAAATTACAGACACGGACTGCCATTGTACTGTTCTGCTGCCATTTTTTGCAAGGGGAAGATCTACCTTGACAACCCAAAGTGAAAGCGCAGACTGCTGTGTATTCCAACGTGCACACGGTATGCCAAGCAGAAAGTAGGACAATAAAGTTAAACAACACGTACACCTTCAAGAATTGTTTGCTCATTAAAGTCTTAAATGATTTTGCTTTTGATGGTCACAATTGGACACAACTATAAATACAAAGATTGGTTATAAGTCATCTCCTCCAGAAACAAAGTTCATTACACAAAAATCAGAACTGTTGCAACACATACATTAGTGCACTGAAAGGAAGGGAAGGTAGAGGAACCAGGTGTGCTCAAGGCAACCAGTGAGGCACCAGCCCCCAACTCCGCTCCTTGAGACACCGATGATGCTCCTTGTAAAGCCGAGTGTGTCCTCAAAGATGGGAGATCAGTTAGTTACAGGCCACGAGCACATCATCAGCTGGAGAAGGAAAAGCGGAAAGAAGCAAATCCAAGTACTGCTCACAGCAGCGAGAAAGAACACACCTTTCCCCCATCCCCTACTCCCCAAATTCAATTTACAACACAGCAATCACAGTACATTCCTGATTTTCTGTAGTGAAGGAATTCAGGGAATCTGATCCTGTTCCACAGCTCCCCCTCGCAGACATTATTTTTTAATCACCAACTCAGTGAATTTTCCTCTTGGCTCCTGCCACAGGGGAGTTTCTGCCAATCACCTTGATTTGACACCTATTAACACGACAATGAGAACAACTACGATCACAAACAAGATCAGAATGACCAACATCTTTCGATTCTTCTTTTGGTATTGCTCTGCCTGCAAAATTAGAAAGCAAACTGTAAGAACCTTTTTGAAATTAAAAAAAAAACTTGTTTATGTACCATCATACATACCCTGTGATGCATCATTTCAAGTTCACGGCACTTGCAACAGCTCAATAATGAAGCCACTGACTCTAATCCCATTCCCATCCTGCGTCTTTTTTTTTTAAGTGTTATTCTCCACGGAAAAATTTTTTAAAATCTGATCAACTCCGCTTCACAAGCTGCTGTGATTCCGTATTTTAAAAAGTAATAAGGAAAGCTATTTCTACCAACTTCCCCTTTAATGAGCATCCTAACTCGGTCCTGATTCACTGATCAGTTGAAATAATCTTTTATTATTTACCATGTAAAGCGCCTGTACAATTTATCCCTTCATTAAAAAAATTACACAAGGTTAGATTATGAAATGTAAGTTGAAGGGTGGCCTGAAAGAGGCATTTAAAATATTAAAAAGATTCAGTATGAGAAGCTTTGAAACTGTGCCCTCTGCTAGGACAGTCAGGAACAAGAAGTGAAAATGATAAATTAGAGTGGGGGCAGGGCAGGAAGAAAGGGAGGGAGAAACAGAGAGAGATAATCAGGAAACAGTTCCCCATACAAAGGGTAGGGGAAATTTGGCTGTGGATGATGGGACAATAGTTGCATTCATGATCGAAACTGACAGAATTTTGTTAGGTAAGGATATCAGGGACATGGATCAAAGCATGTAAATGGAGCTAAAATACAGAGCAATCATGATCTAACTAAGTGGCTGCATGCGCTCAAGCAGCTGAATGGCCTCCTTCTGTTCCTATGTACCGTATATTAGTTCAGTGGCAAGGAAAGAAAGAGGACAGGAGAACTGAGAGATGGGTTTCCCTCAGGTCTTGCTGAATTTAAGAATACGGTCTGATTAACACTGGAGAGGAGAACAGAATAAAGGTTTCAGCTTGACAACCGATTGCTAGTTATGATGGATCTTGGAACCCCAGGTAATGGAGATGGTCTTGTGATGCAGTGGCTGTATCCCTACCTTTGAACCAGGAGCCTGGGTTCAAGTCCCACCTGCTCCAGAGGTGTGTTATAACAGGTTGATTAGAAGATATCTAAATTAGTGGCCCAGTCATTTCATCAAATCAATAACGATACAAGCAAATTCATACATTATGTCTTCTGTAGTACGTTCACTATATTCACTGCAGAGACCTGCGTATCACTTATAACAAATAACTCCTGTAGAAACAGAATTATACCTTCTGTAACTGCTGCAAGCCCTCTTCCGTTTTAATACAGGACTGTTCCACATTATAATCAATTCGGTCCAAGATAGTTCCCTGAAAATGAATATATAAAGTGAGGCAGCTGTATGGTTAATCAAACTTTTATCAGATACGAAAGAGAAGTACGGCACAGTAACAGGCCCTTCAGCCCTGTGCTGATCATCATGCCTTGACTAACCCAAAAAACAAACCTTCTGCCCTTATTCGGTCCATCTTCCTCTCTTCTCTCCCTATTCATATAACCATCCGGATGCCTCTTCCATGTCGCCAACATGCCTGCTTCCACCACCTCCTCTGGCAGTGTGTTCCAGGATCCTACTACTCTCTGTATGAAAAACTTTCCTTGCACATCTCCCTTAAACTTTTCCCCGTCTCACCTCGAACCTGTGCCCCCTTGTAAGTGAAACTTCAACCCGGAGAGAAATCCTCTGACTATCCACCCTATCTATGCCTCTCATAATTTTGTAGATGTCTATCAGGTCTCCTCTCAGCCACTGTCTTTCCAATAAAAACAATCCTAGTCTTTTTAACCTTTCCTCACAGTCAATGCCCTGGAGACTGGGCAACATCCTGGTGAACCTTCTCTGCACTCTCTCCAAAGCTTCTACGTCCTTCTGGTAACATGACATCCAAAACCGCACACAATACGCCAAATGCGGCCTAACAAGGGTTTTATAAAGCTGCAACGTGGTTTGCCAACTCTTGTACTCTATGCCTTGGCCGATGAAGGCAAGCACGCCATATGCCCTTCTTAATCACTTTGGCCACCTGTGTTGCCACTTTTAGGAAACTGTAGACCTGCATGCCCAGATCCATCTGAATGTTCATGTTCCTAAGGGTTCTGCCATTTACAGTATAATTCACACCTAAATTTGATCGTCCAAAATGCATCACTTCATATTTGGCTGGATTGAACTCCACCTGTCATTTCTGTGCCCGAGTCGCTAATCTATCTATATCTTGTTGTATCCTTTCACAATCATCAGCACAATCAGCAACTCCACCAATCGTCGTGTCATCTGCAACCTTACTAATCAGACCAACATTTTCCTCCAGATCGTTTATATATACTACAAACAACAGAGGACCTAAGACTGAACACCACTAGTTACCAGTCTCCATTCTGAAAAACACCCTTCCACTGCTACGCTCTGTCTTTTATGATCGAGCCATGTTGTATCTATCCAGCTGGCCCACTCAGAATCCCAAGTGATTTTAGTTTTTATATCAAACTGCCACATAGGACTTTATCAAATGACTTCTATCAAATGTCTTACTAAAATCCATATACATTATATCCACAGCTCTTCCCTCAATTATCTTTGTCACCTCTTCAAAAAATTCAATCAGGTTGGTGAGACATGACCTTCCCCATACAAAACCATGCTGCCTGTTGCTAACTAGTCCATTTTCTTCCAAATGTGCATATATCATGTCCCCCAGTCTCTTCTCCAAGAGCTTCCCACCACAGATGTCAGACTCACCGTCCTATAATTTCTTGGATTATCCCTGCTTCCTTTCTTAAACAAGGGAACAACATTGGCTAATCTCCAGTTCTCTGGAACCTTGCCTGTGGTCAAAAAGGGTATGAAGATATCTGCTAATGCCCCAGCTATCTCTTCCCTTGCCTCTCGCAGTAACCTGGGGACTTGTCTACCTTAATGCAATTTAGGATACCCAAAACTTCCTCCTTTAATATATTGACATTCTCTAGAGTATTCACACACTCACCCGACCTCAACATCAGTCATGTCCTTCTCCTCGATACAAAGGAATCATTAAGGATCTCTTCCACTTCCTGTGGCTCCACATACAACTTCCCTCCTTTGTCCTTGAGCAGGGGGCTACTCTTTCCCTTGCTATCCTCTTTCTCCTAATATATGAATAAAAAGCCTTGGGATTCTGCTTGACCCTGTTTGCTAAAGGCATTTCATAGTCCCGTTTAGCCTTCCTAATTCTGCATTTAAGTTTCTTCCTACTTTCTCTGTAGCCGCCAACGGCTTCGTCAGTTTGTAGTTGCCTAGACATATCGTATGCTTCTGTTTTCCTTAGTTTACAATTTCCCTTGTCATCCATGGTTCGTGGATCCTGCCATTCCTATCCTTCAGTTTTACAGGGACATGCATGTCCTGCAATTTAGTCAACTGGTCTTTAAAAGCCTCCCACATGCCAGACGTAGATTTGCGCTCAAATAACTGCTCCCAATCCACATTCCCCAGTTCTTGTCTAATTTGGATATAATTGGTCCTTGCCCAATTAGACACCTTCATCCGAGGGCCACTCTTGTCCTTGTTGATGACTACTCGAAATCTTATGGAGATATGGCCACTAAGCCCAAAATGCTCTCCCACTGAAACATTGATCACCTGTCCTGGCTCATTCCCTAATACCAAGTCTAGTATGGCCTTCTCGCATGTTGGATTGTCAACATACTGTCTCAAAATGCCTTTGCAACATACTGGCCAACAGGATGCTCCAATGCTGCAGGGTGTTGACAAAGTGAAACTGGGTAAGCAAGAAGACCTTGGGGTGGGAAAATGATTCCATGAAGAACTTTTAATTTTGGAAGTAATGTGTTGCCACTCTCACTTTGCCCTGAAGGGCTGTTTAATTGGGCTTCCCTATACCAGAATGGGCCAAGTAAAGTGGGCCACCTTCTTCCTGGAAGAATTCCAAGCTCTGATCACTGCCAACACGATTTGATGGTGTATAAAGCACAGGGTTGAATATGGAGCTGGCGAGGGGTCAGGGAGTGTGGGGTGGTGGTAAGCTGAAACTGGGAAACACCGGAGGTTAAACACATGTATGTGCGCATGATTCCTTCCTTCTAGTTGCAAAGCTGAAAAGGAATTTTATTTTTACATCTAAATGCTTCTTTAAAATCAACCAACCTGCTCCACGATCATGCTGGCCAGCTCTCTGAAAATTTCATTCAAGTCCGATATTGACTGCACAATCTGTCGGATCTCCTTTTCTCGCTCTTCCACCATCAAAGTGTTCTCTTCCACCAGGAGCAGCTGATCGTGTGTAAAACCCTGTGAATACAACAGAGAAGGAATATAAGGCCTACGCAGATACCTTTAGTACAGTTAAATCAATCATGGACAGGGTACAACAGGAAATTTTAGTAAATTGCACACACCTTCCCTTGCTACATTCTTGGGAGGTGCTCATCCCAAAGACAACTGGCATTAATTGCCTTGTAGCCTGAATTAAATGACATATTCAGTCACTTCAGAGGGAATGAAAATCAATTATGTTAGTGTGGAACCAGACTAATCTGTAGATAAGACTTGAGAAGGACAGATTTCTCTCTCTCAACAACATCAGTGATCAAGGTCAGTTCCCATCAGAAACTGACAGTTTCAAAGTCACTTTTATGGGTATCAATTTTATATTTCCAGATCTTAAACTGAATTCAAATTCTCACAATCTTGTAGTGGCATTTGAACTGGATCTTTAGTTCTTTAGCCAATACCAACTCAGTAGCATTACACTTTCACAGTGCAAAAGAGTGGGTGAGGGCCACAGAGGCCACTTGGATAAAAACATTCAGAAACAGTGTGAAGCACCTATTATCTGACTACAAGTCATAACCCACGCTTTCATGGCAGTCCTGATTTCCATATACACCATATACTTTTCTAGTCCTCTTCAGTTTTGAAGAAGTCATTCTGCACTCAGAATGTTAACTGTCTCTCTCTCTCCACAACTGCTGCCAGAGTTGCTGAGTTTCTCCAGCATCCATAGTACTTTGCTCTTATTGTCTTAAATTGGATACTTAGATTGCAACAGCAATTAGATAATAACTCTCAAAATGCTTAGCCCTGAACAATCTTGCACTCCATCTTTGTGCCACAGGCCCCACAACATAAGATTATCCACATTTAAAATGTAAAGTCATTTATTGCGGCCACAAAGCAATAATCGCTAACAAAGTTCACATTAACCTCAATTTCACAGTTGGTAGATATAGTATCTCAAATGCTCAGTTTATTCTGGGAAGGAACAACAGCAGTGTTTATTCACTGGTTCACACCTCATTAATGTGCAGGGAATGCAAGAACAAACATATGGAAGGAAATCTGTAAATAACAACTTATTAATGTTCAATTAGTTATGGCATTTTTAAACCTTTCTAATTTGTTTCCAAGAGGTCTAAGGTTAGTTGGTACTAAATATTGGCTGCCCTTAAGTATAGCAAGTTGCACTGCAGTCTTGATTAGTCTATTCAATGGGGAGCTACAACAGTCCTGGTGATCGTTTGAATACCACTACCCTTGTTCTGAAGGGTCGTCTCTGGACTCGAATTTAACTCTGCTTCCCTGTCCACAGACCTGCTGAGTTTCTCCAGCATTCTCTGCTATATTTCAGATTACCAGAATCTGCCATTTTTGTTTTTATTTATTGCCCTAGTATGCTGGATATAACACATAGCAGGTAAACTATGTTCAAACTGATACATCCCACTCTAAGGCAATGGGGACTGTGCCACTAAATAAAGAGTCATAGAGATATACAACACGGAAACAGACCCTTCAGTCCAACTCGTCCATGCTGACCAAATATCCTAAATTAAAGTAGTTCCATTTGCCAGCATTTGGTCCATATCAGTCTAAACCATTCCTATTTATATACCCACCCAGATGCATTTTAAATGTTGTAATTGTACTAGCCTCCACCACTTCCTCTGGCAGTTCATTCCATACATGCACTACCCTCTACGTGAAAAAATTGGGTCCTTAGTGCCCTTTTAAATGTTTCCCCTCTCACCTTAAACCTATGCTGTCTAGTTTTGGACTCCCCTACGCTGGAGAAAAGACTTTGACTACTCAATCTATCCATGCCCCTCGTGATTTTATAAACTTCTTCAAGGTCACCCCTCAGCCTCCAACGCTCCAGGGAAAATAGCCCCAGCCAATTCAGCCTCTCCTTATGAATCTCAGATAATAACAATAATATTGTTTGATTAGTATCTCTGCAGCATAGCGTTGATGATTAATGTACCCACTTTGTCATAAAGGTTGTTGTCTTCACCATCATCCATTAGTGGCACTGATGTATCAAAAAAGTGTTTGGACCTTTCCTCTCGATTCTTCAAACCTATCACATAAACAAAAATGCTATAAACAGAAGGGTGCAAACATGCAGCATGTGAATAACAACAATTATTTTAGTCCCTTCTGCTGATTAAGCATATCCTATTTAGCAGGGTTCAACAGGAACCCCTTTCAAATTCTGTCCATTCCCCTAGAATTCCTGAATCTTGCTGGGATAAATGGATGCCAGCAGTATACAATTCCTCACTCATTCTACACGTGCACAATGAATGTCAGCTCACATCACATTCTACTAAGTGAGTAGGATTTCTCTCAAGAATGTCAGAATACTTGCACACACTTGTTAAGCAGAGCAACTGTTACAGGGCTTCCAAAATATTACATATGCTGTCCAGAAGATGCATTTCAAAGCCTTCAAGTACGTTTGTAAAACCAAAAATCTCTGAGGTATAAAAAAGGAAGCTTGGCTAAATATTTATAAATCTGTTTAGGTCTCAGCTAGAGTTTTGTGTCCATTTCTGGACATGGCACTTCAGAAAAAATATCGACACTAAAGTGAGGGTGAAGAGTAGATTGATCATATTTGTGTGGAAAGATTGAAGAACACAAGAATAGGATTAGTAAGGGAATCAAGGAGAAGACAAGAGAATGGGACTGAAAAAAAAACAGCAGCAATGATTGAAATGACACAGCAGATTCGATGGGCTGAATGGCCTAATTCTGCTCCTATATCTTGTAGAGTTTTGATTGTTCACTATATGATCTAGAATTTTTAATAGAGGTATAATAGGTGTTCAAATTTGAGTAACTTTGTTACAGCAAATAAGAAAATTGAAGGATCAGTAACCGCAGCACACAATTTTAAGATATTCAAGAAAAACAGATATTTTTATGTAAACGCAGAAAGTTTTGATCTGGAATTCTCTGCCCAAAAAGGATTTGGATGTAAATTTACTAACCACCAACAGCATGTATATACTTGCCAAGGGCAAAACTCTGCAGACAGGGGGTGCTAAATGGCTGCCTATACTGCAAGATACTCTGACAGTCTCAATGAAGGAACAACTGAAACTCCAAAGTAATCTGAGCAGTTACAGTAACAATTCTTCTGCTCGTAAACTGTTAACGCTAACGTAATTTTAGTAACATCAGTTTTAATTTGATGAAGATATTTGATGCTACCTCCATTTATTAGTCAATACAAATCCTCCCATGTCCTACAGAACACTGTTCACATTGATATACACAGAGGGCCCATGATGCTCAAACAATAGCATTCAGATTAAAATGGTTCCCAGCCCTTGGCCGCATACGTTTGAGATAGTTGGACTGAGCATGCCGAAAGTTGGTTGACAGATCTTGAAGGGCTTGTGCCAGAGAAGTGACGACATTTCGAAGGACCCGTTCTTCCTGCTCTGTACAACTGCGCCATTTGCTTTGCAGGCTCTGTACCGCTCGCTGACACCTGTGGAACATCTGAAAGGAAAAGGGGCAGTAACAGGAAGGTTAGGACATCCAATCCATGTCTCAGTACTGTTTTAAATGTCAAACGAGGGAAACGTTGTTACTGTAGAGAAACGTATCTACTGTACAAAAGTGGAATAGACATGCCAAAATGAATCGTTTGCTTTCTGGTTGAAGAAAGAGTCAGCTAATAGGTAAGATTTTAACAATACATGTTTGATATACATCTGCACACTGTACATTAGCATGCCTCGCTGATATCACTTTCAACCGGAACTGTCTGCCATGACGCTAGCAGAAAGAATCGGCAGCATGGTGGCTCAGTGGTTAGCACTGCTGCCTCACAGCGCCAGGGACCCGGTTCAATTCCACCCTTGGGCGACTGTCTGTGGAGTTTGCACATTCTCCCCATGTCTGCTCGGGTTTCCTCCGGGCGCTCAGGTTTCCTCCCACAGTCCAAAGATGTGCAGGTTAGGTGGATTGGCCATGCTAAATTGCCCATGGTGTCCAGGGATGTGTAGATTAGGTGGGTTATAGGGGGATGGGTCTGCGTGGGATGCTCCGAGGGTCAGTGTGGACTTGTTGGGCTGAAGGGCCCGTTTCCACACTGTAGGGATTCTATGATTCAATCGCAAATTCTCTGAAGGAATGGCACAAATACCATTTTTCCCAGTGCTTCTGCTGCCAAAATCGCAGCAAACAATCTTCAGCTGAAATTCGCACCCTCCTATGTTAACAGTTCAGTTGACCTTTGGTGCAGGTATCTGCACTGATACAGACTGTACATGGTAAAATCTGACTGCATTCATATTGCCACTGTCTGACATTATTTTCCAAGTGATTTCCTCCCCACTCCTCTGCTGAAAGCTTCACTGTGATACAGTCCCATGGCTGCTCGCGGCTTGTTGAACTGTTCTCCCTTTCTACATACAAACCACTTTCCTTTCTGATGAAATTATGCCTAGAGAGTTTTCATCCTGGCTTCAGATTTACTCAGGTTGTTTGATCTTGCTGCTTGAACTCAAGGTAATTCACTCTCGAGCAGGGGGTTGAAGAATAAAATTAATTGGACTAGCTTTAAATAAGATGGATTGAAGTGAAGCTGGGTTAGCTTGGAGAAAATGGAGTGGGTTTAAAAACAAAGGTAAAGATAAGGGCTGCTCTCTCATTGACGAGAGACTACTGGTGTGATTTAACCTGAGCGTCACCAGACCTCAAGTGAGGGAAGAAGTTGAGGAGAGTCCTTCATGGTAACCTCAACCGGTTTGGGAAGTAGAGTCATATGGCATAGAAACAGGCCATTTGTCTCACCGTGTCTATGCCAATCAACAAACATTAAACTGTACTAAACCCATTTACCGGCATTTGGTCCACAGCCTCCTGTGTCCTGGCATTTTAAGTGCACAGAAACAAAAACAGAAATTGCTGGAAAAGCTCAGCATCCGAAGTTCTTTCAGTTTTTTGTTTTCAGTGGTTGCCCACATGCTTAAATATTGCGAGCGTACCTGCCTCCATCTTCTCAGACAGCCCGTTCTATATTTCTACTACCACATTTTCTTTCTCAGATCTCCTCTAAAGTGCTTATTCTTCGCCTTAAACTTATGCCTTTTGTTCTTAAGTCTGTCATGGAGAAAATATTCTCATGATCTACTCTGTCTGTGCCTCTCAAAATTTTCTATCAATCAGATCACCCCTCAGTTTCCTCTGCTCCAAGGAAAAGAAACCCAGCCTATCCAGTCTCTCCTCATAACAGACTTCTCACCCCAGGCAACATCCTGATGAATCTCCTTCTGCACCCTCTCCAATACAATCAGATCCTACAATCAATGTGGTGACCAGAACTGCAATTGGTATTCCACATGTGGCCTAACCAATGTTTTATAAAGTTCTAACTAGACTTCCTTGCTCCTTTATTTTACACCCGGGATAATGAAGGCAAGTATCCTGTACGCCTTCGTCACCACACTGTCTACCTGTGTTGACATGTTCACGGATCTATGAATTTGGATACCCAGGTCCCTTTCTTCCTTTGTACTCGCCAGGGACCTACCATTCATTTGTGTATATCTGTCCCTTATTAGAGCTCCCAAGATGCATCACCTCACAATTACCAGGGTTAAAGCTCATCTGTCATTGTTCTGCCCAATTTACCAGCTGATCAATGTCACACTGCTGCCTGCGACCAGTCTCCATACTAACACAACCCATTTTTGTGTCATATTCAAACTTACTAATTAAATCTTCTACACTCACATCCTAGTTGTTAACATACATAACAATCAGCAAGGATCACCAAGCACTGATCCCAGTTGGTACACTGATGGTCACAGGCTTCCAATCACAAAAACAACCCTCCACCATCACCCTTTGCCTCCTATCTGTAAGCCAATTTTGGATCCAATTTGACAACTTGCCTTGGATCCCATGGGCTCTTACCATTTGGTCCATCCTTCCACGTGGAACCTTCACAAAGGCCTTACTGAAGTCCATGTAAACCACATCAACCGCACTAACCTCATCAATATATTTAAGTCACCTTTTGAAAAAACTCAATTAAGTCAGTCAGACAGGATCTCCCTTTAACAGTCCATGCTGACTATCCATGATCAATCCCTTCCTTTCCAAGTGTTGATTAATCCCGTCCCTCAGAAATTTTTCCAATAATTTGGATACCACTGAATTTAACCCACGCTTATCATCTTGCCTTGCAAACCAGCCAGTCAACTGAGCTAACTGATGCCCCTCCTGGAGGTTATATGGTTCAAAGAGCAAAACACAAAGTAAACACTGATCCAGAAGCAATCATTTTTACAGGAAGATCTTGATGTTATGACATGAACAGAAAGCTGATGCAAACCAGACAAGAATTGAAAATGATCTTCTGTCTGCCCAAAATAACGCTCAAGAAAAGCTAAGGAGAAGTGGCAATATTGATTAGAGAGAAAAGTTGGTACAAAATCAGTTATGAAGGTTGATGTTGGGACTGTTTTCCTTGGAAAAGGAAAAGGCTGAGAGGAGACGTGAACCTGCACAGCTGACTGCCTATGTTGTTTAGTTCCTACTACCTTCCACACAGGAGTTCAGTCTAAAGAAAAATAAACAAAAAGTGAAATTCACAGCTGACATTGGAGAAAACTCAGTATCGCTTCATAGCACCGATCAACTAAGGGTTTTCCTTTTTAAAATCTAACCATACTCTTTTTTTAAAATCTACATTAGGAGTAGGGCGATTTTTGTTTGTTTATATGTTTTGTTGAGATCCATCTCCGGATTAAACTTTTTGTTTAAGTGTAAACATAGGTACTAAGTTACTCTAGACCAGTAAGACTGTGCTAATTTCTGGGTCTGTAGATTGTTAAAGTGCAGAAATGGCCTTTAGTGGAGTGATGTGCTCTTCCTGTTGGAGGTGGAAGATTAGGGAGGATTTCAATGTTACGTCTGCAGGAAATGTGATTGGTTGCAAATCCTATTGGATTACATGGATACGTTGGAGCAGCAGTTAGAAGCAACAAGGAACATACAGGAGCTTGGAGACGTGTTGAATGGCAGTTTCAGGAAGGTAGAAAAACTGCAGATAAAGTTGGGTAGACGAATTACCTATAGGGTGTAGTGCAGGAGTCTCCTGTGGCTATCCCCACCTCAAACAAGTATGCTGTTTTGGAAAATGTAGGGGTGATGGACTCTCAGGGGAACTTAGCACCAACAGCCAAGTTTCGGGCACCAAGACAGGGTCTACTATAACAAGGGATACATCAGGTTCCAAGTGATAGATTGTGATAGGGGACCCTCTAGTCAGAGGCACAGGCAGACATTTCTGTGGCTGGCAACAAGATATCAGAATGTTGCCTCCTGGGTGCCAGGGTCAAGGATATCTGGGAGAGGATGCAAAATATTCTCAAAGGGGAGAGGGAGCAGCAGAAGGTCATTGTACACATTGGAACAAACAACATAGGAAGGGAAATGAGGCTCTGAGGAGAGAATACAGGAAATTAGGCAGGAATTTAAAAAGTAGGTCCTCGAAGGTAGTAATATGTGGCTTACTCCTGATGCCACATGATGGTGAGAATAGGAATAGGTGGATAGAGCAGGTGAATGTGTGGCTGAGAAGCTGGTGTAAGGGAGAAGGATTCACATTTTTGGATCATTGGAATCTCTTATGGGGTAGAAGTGACCTGCATGAAAAAGGATGGACTGCACCTGAATTGGAAGGGGACTAATACACTGGTGGGGAGGATTTAATCTTGTGTGTACATGTACAAGGCAGGTTGAGGGGTGGGAGTTTGGGGGGTGGGGGTGGGGTGGGGCGGGGGGGAGGTGGGGGTAGGAAACGACCTAGAGAGATAATGAGAAACGAGATCAGTCTGAGGCTGGTGCAGTTGGAAAAAAAGGGGCAAGTCAAACAGTCAAGGCAGGCAGGAACAAAGCAGAGAACAAGGTAGGACTGATAATTAAACTGCATTTATTTCAATGCAAGAGGCCTAACAGAGGTAAGACAGATGAACACAAGGCATGGATGGGAACATGGGACTGGGATATCATTGCTATTACAGAAATGTGGCTCAGGACAGACAGGACTGGCAGCTTAATGTTCCAGGGTATTGGTGCCATAGAAAGGATAGAAAGGGGGCAAGAGGAGGGGAGTGGCGTTTTTGATAAGGGACAACATTATGGCTGGACTTAGGCAGGATATTCCAGGGCATACACCCAGTGAAGTTATTTGGGTGGAACTGAGTAATAAGAAAGGGATGATCATCTCATTGGGATTGTACTACAGACCCGCCAATAGTCAGTGAGAAACGAAGAAGCAAATTTGGAAGGAGAGCTCAGTTATCTGTAAGAATAATAGGGTGGTAATGGTAGGGGATTTTAACTTTCCAAACGTAGACTGGGACTGCCAAAGTGTTAGGGGATTGAATGGAGAGGAATTTGGTAAGTGTGTACAAGAACATTTTCTTATTCAGTATCTGAGCGTACCATGCAAAAATTGACCTTCCCTTGGGAAATAAGGCAGGGCAAGTGACTAAGGTGTCAGTGTGGGAACACTTTGGGGCAAGAGATCATAATTCTATTAGTTTTAAAATAAAGGATTGACCTGATCTAAAAGTTAAAGTTCTAAATTAGAGAAAGGCCAATTTTGATGATATTAGGCAAGAACTTTCAAATGTTGATTGCAGGGGGCGGGTATTCTCAGGTAAAGGGATGGCTGGGAAGTGGGAAGCCTTCAAAAATGAGATGATGAGAGTCCAGAGACAGTACGTTCCTGTTAGGGTGGAGGGCAAGGCTGGTATGTGTAGGGAATGCTGGATGACTAAAGAAATTGAGGTTCTGGTCAAGAAAAAGAAGGAAGCATATATCAGGTATAGACAGCAGGGATCGAGTCAATCCCTGGCATCTGGATGAGTATATGAGTTGGAAGGGTTTAGAGGGATATGGGAAAAATGCTGGCAAAAGGTACACAGAATTGTTTCAACCAGTCAAACCTTTCTATATGTGCCAGGTCTCCAAATCAGTATCTCACTTAGTGCCAGAGATAGTAAGAACTGCAGATGCTGGAGTCAGAGATAACACAGGGTGGAGCTGGAGGAACACGGCAGAAATTCTGAAGAAGGGTCCTGACCGGAAACGTCAACTTTCTTGCTCCTCTGCTGCCTGGCCTGGTGTGGTCCTCCAGCTCCACACTGTGTTATCTCACTTAGAAGTCGCTTCACCTGACGAAGGATCGGTACTCCGAAAGCTTGTGATTTCACATAAACCTGTTGGACTTAAACCTAGTGTGGTGTGGCTAATCATTATATAGATTAATGATTTAGATGAGGGAACCAAGTATAATATCTACGAGATTTCAGGCAATACAAAGGTGGGTGTGAGAATGAACTGAGGAGGATGCAAAAATGCTTCAGTGCAATTTGGACATGTTGAGTGAGTGGGCAAATACGTGACAGATTAAGTATAGTATGAATAAATGTGGGGTTATCAACTTTGGTAGCTAAAACAGGAAGGCAGATTATTATCTGAATGGCAATAGATTGGAAAAGGTAAAGGTGCAACGAGACCTGCGTGTCCTTGTACATCAGTCACTGAAAGTAAGCATGCAGGTGCAGCAGGTGGTGAAGGCGGCCAATGGTATGTTGGTTTTCATAGTGAGAGGATTCAAGTACAGTGTGGGGATGTCTTGCTGCAATTGTATAGAGCCTTGGTGAGTATTGTGTACCGTATTGGTCACCTGATCTGAGGAAGGTTGTCCTGGCTATGGACCGAATGCAACAAAGGTCCTGTTCAATTTTAACTTTTCCCCCGCACTGATACACCACAAATTTAGATATTGCGCCTTTTGATTCCACAGTCAAAACAAAGATATAAATTGTGAACCCAGTGGTCTCGTACTGATTGTTTGGGTCTGTGCTGTTTACCTTTTGGCTGCGCTGTACACCTACTCTTTACCCTGAGTCTTTATGTCTTGCAGCCAACTAACCATTCATTAGGAGGAGAATATGAAATTTGAAGTGCCAAATGATCCTTATTTTAAAAGGAAAACCCTTGTACATGATGGCTGTTTCAGCATTCCTGCTCCTGCTCACTCTCAATACCTTAAAGCCACTAACTAGGTGTAACTTGATCGTCAATATCTTGTGTAGATCTCTCCCCTGTGACATGATGATTGCAAACAGTGCAGTTGTGTTTCAGGAGGCTTTGCACTTCGAACTGACGTTGATTTCAATAAAAAAAAAATCACAATCACAGAATTGTTTCAACCAGTCAAACCTTTCTATATGTGCCATACTCCAAATCAGTATCTCACTTAGTGCCAGAGATAGTAAGAACTGCAGATGCTGGAGTCAGAGATAACAGTGTGGAGCTGGAGGAACACGGCAGAAATTCTGAAGAAGGGTCCTGACCCGAAACGTCAACTTTCTTGCTCCTTTGCTGCCTGGCCTGGTGTGTTCCTCCAGCTCCACACTGTGTTATCTCACTTAGTGCCATTCTCCTGCCTTTGCACTGTAACCCTGCATGTTGTTCCCTTTCAGATAATCCCCTAATTCCCTTTGGAATGCCTTTATTGAATTTAACATCAGTTTCAAGTAGTTAGTTCTGGGCTTTAAGCGCTTGCTGCATGTAAAAAATGTATCCTCATGTTACTTTTGGTTCTTGTACTAATTCCTTTAAAACTGTTGTTCTCAATCTTTTCACAAGTGGGAACATTCCTCCCTATTGACTGTAAAAACAGCTCATGATTCTGAAATGGTCTGTCAGAGTCATAGAGATGTACAGCATGGAAATAGACGCTTCAGTCCAACTCATCCATACCAACCAAAGGGGCAGTGCTTTGAAAGCTTGTGATTTCAGATAAACCTGCTGGACTATAACCTGGGGTCGTGCGACTTCTGACTTTGCCCAATACAGTCCAACACCAGCACCTCCACATTATATCGTGCTTATCAGGGGTCAAAGCACTGATCCCTGCAGAACCTGACTGGACACAGGTTGCCACTCAGAAAGTGACTAGTTTATGCCTATTCCTTGTTTCCCGACTGCCAACTAGTTCCCTATCATTGTCAGTACACTACCCTACCCCATGCACTTTACTTTTACATGGGAATTTAACAAAAGCCTCGAGAGCCCTAGTAAACACCATCAACTGGTTTCCTCCTCTAAATCATTAATATATATTGAGTAGCTGGGGCCCAAGCACTGACCCAACTAGTAACGGACTGCCACTCGGAAAATGATTCGTTTGTTCCTGTCTTCTGTCTGCCAGCCAGTTCTTTAACTTACCCTGGTTAGACCACGTTCAGGGTAATGCATACACTTCTGGTTACCATATTACAAAGGATTAGAGCACTGGGAGAAGTGTTAAAAATTCTTTGAAGGATTTAGAAACACATTGCCATAAGGAAAATATATACAGACTTGGTCTCTTTCCTTTAGAAAAAAAATGGCCAAGTGGTGATCTAAGGGACTTTAAAATTGTGTTCCCAATGTGAGGAAGAGCAAAACTTAAGGTCATAAGTACAAGATAGCCACCAATAAATCCAATAGGGAATTCTGAAGAAACCGTTTCATGCAGAAAGTAGTGAGGACATAGAATCTGCTAGCATAGCACTAATCTGACTAGCAAAGATGCCCTTAAGGAGAATTTAATTAAGTAGACCTGGAAGAAAGGAATAGGAGATGTCAAAGCGAAATGAAGTAAATAGAGTGGCAGGAAGCTCAAATGGAACATTAATGCTATCAAATGCTTGTTAGGTCAAATGGGCTGTTTCTGTGCTGGAGACTGTGTGCCTGTTGTTCACCATTCTGGTAATCAAGACTGTAAATTGAAATGAGCTTAGCAGGATTTTTGAGCAAAGTAGATGTGCAGCGGCAGCACACAAGGTGCGAGTTTGCTGCACAAGTGAAACAAGCCATCCAAATGCAGCCAACAACGCTGTAGCAGCAGCAGTCAGCAATCCCGAAGTTATGTTCATAATGTTGGAAAGGAACACATGGAACAAAAGGACTTGGGTGCCATAGCAAGCCATTTAGCCCTTTCAGTTGTGGTTTCAACTCCATTTTCCTGTCTGCCCCACATGACAGTTCATTCCTTTGCCCATCAAAAATTTATCTAACGCAATCTGGAATAATTTCAATGTCCCAGACTCCCGTGGGCTGCCTGACAAACAGACATGTCAGAAGATATGGGAGTGACCAGAAAAGTAGGATTATAATAGATGGCTCAAAGGGAGAAGAATTAGCGCTGATTTTATACACTGAGTGGTGCTTAAAATTCTACAGTTAGTTTCTGATTAAAGCAGAGGATATACACCCTTTCTGACCCCCAGATCTCTCCACTCTTACTGATGCTGCCTTACTGCCAGACCTGTGTTATTTCCTGCGTGGTGATTTCTATTGCATGCTCCTCCTCACTGCTGTCATCCAGTGTTGGCCTGTTCAAATACTTGTCATGTAAACCAGCCAGCTCCTTCATCTTCTGTTTTATTCTGGTGATGTCAAACTGAATCTGAAAGAAGAAAAAGAATTACAAATACACACCAACGTCTTAATCTGATGGATTTTGACACTTGCACTGATTTGATCTTCAGGTTGCTATCTGTGACCTAGTTCTGCAACAGCCCTTATCAGCATCCTAAGTTATGTCCAAAGTGAATGTAACAAAGATAAATGATCCTTACCTACTCTCCTCAATCTGCCTACAGTTGTTTTCAACATCGCCCTCCAATGCCTCTCTACTGCTTCCCAGCTGAGTGGAACTGCGCTCACCTTGATCCATTCTTATCGAAACAGTCACAGATGACAACTCACCGTAATGGCTTCTCTTCCAGTTCCTGCACTATGATCTCTGGTGTACCCCCCACCAACTGATATCATATCTATATGCTGTCCCTCAGCAACATCTTCCAAAGATACATCAGGTTCCAAGTGTACACTGATGGTACCCAGCTCTATCTCATTACCATCTCTTTTGGCCCCTGCACTGTCTGTGATTTCTCATTCTGCTTGTCTGACTTCCAATACTGCATGAAAAGAAATGTTTGCTAATTAAATATTAGCTAATTAAATATTAGCTAATTAAATATTAGCTAATTAAATATTAGCTAATTAAATATTACAGGAAGGTTAAAGCCATTGAGCTTTGGCTCCAGCCACCACCTGTGCTTCCACCCATCATTGTCTGAAGTTGAACCAGATTACACTTCTGTGTTCTATTTCACCCTGAACTCAGCTTCTGACTCCATACCCTTTCAATCCCTACGACTGTCTATTTCAACCACATTGACATCCTCTTCCTTCTCTGCCTCTGCCCATCTTCCCCATCCGTGTTTTGCTCCTTGCAAACATAACTCTTGTTGAGGTTGGTTGGCTCGCCGAGCTGGTTTGTTGTTTTGCAGATGTTTCGTTACCATGCTTAGTAACATCCTCAGTGCAGCCTCCGATGAAGCGTCGGTGTGTTTGCCTGCCTGGTTTTTAAACTCTGGGGTCCGTTGAGATGGATTGCCTCACTTCCGGTTTTCCTTCGTAGTGGAATGTATGTGGGGTCGAGTTCAGTGTGTTTATTAATAGCATGCTTCGTGGAGTGCCATGCTTCCAGGAATTCTCGTGCTTGTCTCTGCCTAGCCTGTCCCAGTCGAAGTCATGGTTCGCCTTGTCCATGTGGACTGACCACGACTTCGACTGGGACAGCACCAAGATCCTGGGACAAGCTAGGCAGAGACAAGCATGAGAATTCCTGGAAGCATGGCACTCCACGAAGCATGCTATGTGGGAAGGAAAACCGGAAGTGAGGCAATCCATCTCAACGGACCCCAGAGTTTAAAAACCAGGCAGGAAAACACATCGACGCTTTATCGGAGGCTGCACTGAGGATGTTACCCAGCATGGTAACGAAACGTCTGCGGAACAACAAATCAGCTCGGTGAGCCAACCAACCTCAACACCCACAAGCTGAGCTACAGTTCTACTCCAAAACCTTAGAAACATAACTCTCTGAATGCATCTCATTATCCACTTGGGGACTCTTCAGCCATCGAGACTCCCAGCAATTTCTGCTTTTATCTCTGAATGCCGTGCTGGCTGGCCTCCCATTATCCACACCACGTAAACGTCAGCTCATCCAACACTGTACTGCCAATGCATCTGGCTCACACCACCTCCTAGTTCCTTATCATTCCTCTACTCATTGACCACTGTTTCCACAACATCTCCCATTTTAAAAAAAGCTTACCGCTACACTCAAATTTCTCCATGACTTCATTCCACTCCAATTCAGCTACTTCCAACAGCCCTACATCTCTCTGAGAACACTGTGTTCCTTTGGTTCTGGCCTCATCTTCTGTTTTCATCACAGCACTACTGGCAACTGTGACTTCACCTGCATTTCCAAGCATTGGAAATCTGCCTCTAAATTCTCCATTTTCCTGCATCACTGGTCCCTTTAAGTTGTTCCCCAAAACCTGCCATATTGACCAGGTTTGTGGTCCCTTGTCTAAATATCTCCTTATGAGACTTTGTATCAATCTTTGTCTTACAGGTTGCCTGTGATACACCTGGTTTGCAACGTTAAGGTCATATATAAATGCAGTTTGAAAGTCTCATCGTTCCATTTGGAATGCAACCCCAAGCAATAGCTGGTTACAGGAAATCTCCTCATCTTTTGCCACCACTAAGCCCCCCACTCTGATTGTGGGGAGCCCCACTTTCCTCTGTCTGTCTGCCAGAATTTGATTTTAGGAAGCCTCCCTATACTTTGCCAGAAAGATCTTCCCCCAAAACCTACAGCTGATGATAGGGACACCTGTTCTTTCTGGTCAAAAAGACATAAGATCAACCCTCACCACCAAACACTCACTCACTGAAGGGACTCTTGGACACTCCCCAACCATTACACGCACAATACCCTAAATACCTATCTAACTTCCCCAATGAAATCCTAAACCTGTAAGACTTCATTACCCAGCAATGTACTAGTCACTTACCTGTTCCACTCCATCCACCCATTTTGGAGGCAGTTTCTTAGTTACACCAATGGCAGCTTCTGGATCCAGGCTGATCCCAGACACCAATGCCATACGATCATCAGCTATCTGTCAACAAGACAAGCATACAGTCAATGTACCCCTCCTACATAGCAATCCAACATCATCTTCTGGTTGCACATCTCCAGATACTCAAGAGGAAAAGAAGAATGTCACCTAACTACTAATCCAGATCAACAGGCTAATATCCTGGGAA
Organism: Rhincodon typus; assembly: GCF_021869965.1. Taxonomy (NCBI): domain Eukaryota; kingdom Metazoa; phylum Chordata; class Chondrichthyes; order Orectolobiformes; family Rhincodontidae; genus Rhincodon; species Rhincodon typus. The sequence continues at coordinate 56,231,395 of NC_063350.1, forward strand.
ACTCAGGTACGAATCCCACCAAGGCAGATGATGAAATTTGAATTCACTAAATGGTCTGGAACTTATGGCTAATGGATACCATGCATTGTTGATTGCCATAAAACCCATCTGATTTACTAATGCCCTTTGGGTAGGAAAGCTGCTGCCCCTCACTGGTCTTGCCTGTATATTACTCCAAACCAATAGCAATGGGTCCTAAAGGACAAAGTTATTAGACTAGATATTTGATAGGTGGTGAGGGAAGTAACAAAAGGAAAAAGCATATTGACCTTGTCACAGATGGGTCTGCTCATGACAGTATTGGTCGAAGTGGGGTCAACATATAGCCACTGCAGAGATGATGCCCTTTCTTCACAATGAAGTTGCCCTTCTTTGGGTCCTATGGCACTATCACCGTCGTGAATGGACCAAATTTCAAATAGATTTAGCAACTCAAGAGATGTCATGGGCAATTAACAGCAGCATTATATTCAGCCACAATCCGTAACCTCATAGCCTGACATATCCATTACCAAGTTTATCATTACCAACTAGGCAGGAGATCAGCCCTGGCTCAATAATTAGTGCAAGAGACTATCTAAAAACCTGTTGAAACTATGACACGGGACTTAGTGCTTGCCACACAGCACACAACGCAGCTGTGCAATCCAAAACCAATGGATCAGATCAGGCCTGTCACATTCAGTCATAAATGGTGGTAGACAATTAAATGACAAGGATGGGTATATGAATAGGAAAGGTTTAGAGGGATATGGGCCAAATGCTGGAAAATGGAACTAAAAACTTGTTCAGGATATCTGGTCGGCATGGACGAGTTGGACCGAAGGGTCTGTTTCCATGCTGTACAGCTGTATGACTCTATGACAAACATCCACATCCTCGATGGTTTTTTTTATTTTGCAGAGGGTGGGGTGGCACCACATGAGCGCAAAAAATAAAGTTGGAGCATTAACAACAATCTTCTGCCAGAACTGCCAGGTGGATGCGCCATTTCAGCCTCCTTCAGAGGTCGCTAGCATCACAAATGTTAGTCATCAATTAATTTGATGCACTCCACGTGATATCAAGAAACGGCTGCCAGTATTGAAAAACTGCAAAGGCTATCGGCTCTTACAACAATCCCGTAGAAGCATTGCAAACCTGTGCTCCAGAACTTGCTGCACCCTTAACAAGCTGTTCCATACAGTAATATCTACCTGGCAGTGTGGAAAATTGCCAGGCATGTCCTGTACACAAAAAGTAGGACAAATCCTACCTGGTCAACTACCGTCCTATCAGTCTCCTCTCCAACATCACCAAAGTCACGAAAGGGGTCATCAATAGTGCTAGCCAGTAGCACACGATACTCACACTTGGGTTCTGCCAGAACTACTCACCACCTGACCTCATTACACCCTTGGATCAAACATGGACAAAAGAGTAGAATTCCAGGGTAAGAGTGACAGCCCTTGACATCAAGGCAGCATCTGACTGAGTGTGGCGTCAAGTAGCCCAGCAAAACTAGTGTCAATGGGAATTGGGGGAAATCTCTAGTCATACCTAGCACTTAGGAAGATGGCTGTGGTTGTTGGAGGTCAGTCATCTCAGCTCCAGGACATCACTGCAGGAGTTCCTTAGGCCAGTGTCCTAGGCCCAACCACTTTCAGCTGCTTCATCAATGACCTCCATCATAAGGTCAAAAGTGGGGATGTTCATTGATGATTGCTCAATGTTCAGCACCATTTGTGACTTCTCAGATACTGAAGCAGTGCACGTTCAAATGTAACAAGATCTGGACATTATCCAGGTTTGATCCGAGAAGTGATAGGTAACATTTGTGCCATTTAAGTGCAAGGCAATGTCCACTTCCAGTGAGAGAATCTAAGCATCACCCTTTGTTGTTCAATGACATTATCATCACTGAATTCCTATTAACAACATTCTGGGAGTTACAAGCGACCAAAAACTGAACTAGGCTACCCATATAAATACAGCGGTTACAACAACAGGTCAGAGACTAGGAATTCTGTATTGTGTACCTCACCTTCTGCTTCCCCAAAACCTGTTCACAATCAACAAGGTACAAGTCAGAGTGGGACAGAACACTCCCCCAGTCGTCAGGAAGGGTGCAGCTCTAAAAACACTCAAGAAGCTTAACATCATACAAGATAAAGCAACCCATTAACAACTTCAACATTCAGTTTGTCATCAGTGACGCACAGAGATAGCAGTCTGTAACATCAGCAAGATGCATTGCAGTAACTCAGCAAAGCTCCTCTGACAGTACCTTCAAAACCTGCTATCTCTACCACCTAGAAGAACAAGAGCAGCAGATACATGGGAACGCCGCCACCTGTAATTTCCCCTCACCATCCCAACTTAGAAACACATCGCCATTCCTTCAGTATCACTGGGTCAAAATCCTGGCTAACAGAGTTGTGGGTGTTTCTACACAGCAAGATGTTGGCGTTCTCCAAGGCAATCTGAAATGGGAATAAATGCTGCCATAATCTGATGCTCATATCCCAGGAGTGATCAAAAAAGTAAGGGCACCAGGCCTTGTCAAATTTTTAATCAGGTCCTTTATTTTAAGAACCTAAGGCTGTTGCACAGAAAGTGCTAAACTTTGCAGCTTTCCCAAGTACAGGATCTCTGCTGTGTAACTTTTTCATTTCAATAGTAGCTGATACAGTCCCTATTTCCAAAGGAAATGAACAGAAGACGGAAGCAGGAAAAATACTGGAGACACAGTAAATCTTGAGGTGTGGAACCAAGACAATGATTCAGGCTTCACTGGTCAGGCAATTTCTGCCACAATATTTCAATTGAACCAGCTCCCAAAACCCGCACAATGTGGACTTGCCAAATTTGAGGCAGTGACACCCCAGTCAGTTGGCCAAACAGCAGACAGCTTGGTTGATGGCACATTTGAAAAGTACACATTACATCTGGAGAGGAAATGGAGTGTCACTCCACAATTCTTTCCAACCATGTTTGGATACATTAAGCAATCACACAAGTACATGTTACCCACACCTCTGGGACAACGATGCTTATAACCTGACTCCTTCCCCCCTGGATACAGGTCAAAATGTTGCTGCCTGCACCCAACCTCAAGAAACCTCATATATATGACTTATATATATGACTCAGCCCCAACACCACCACCTCAACCTGTCCCCAATCCACTGGAGATAGAAGCTGTATCTGTTTCACTAACGCAGTCACTTGTCCAGTCATCTATAAAGGTTCTCAAGCTGGAACCCCTGGGCCTCTGTACACAGTTTGCAGGGGGCCTGCAAAATAATGTGAACGTGCTCATCAAGCAGGGCAGGAGACCACATAGGGCCATGGTGAAGAGAAAGCAAATGAGAGGCAGCCAGGGGTGAGCTGATGAGAGTCAGGAGCTAGGAACAGAGTACAGCAAACTTTACATCATGTATAAAGAGGCTCTGCAGTGAGTAGCAGGTACACCATCATATCAGAGAGAATGCCTGTATACTTAACCATATTATTGAAACACTGTATACATGTTCATATCCTGAACATCTCACAGTTTACGGTAGAGGAACCATGATTACTGAACCATTTAAGAGATGTTCTTCAACCAATAAAATTTGAAACCCACTCTTCTGCTACTCTATGTCCTCCATTTTAGAATTTAACTATACTGTAAGTATCCTTGATGGTTGTTCCAAACAACTCCTTTTTTAAAAGTTTTGGAGCGAAGAAATTCCCAAGATATAAATTTTAGCCTTTATTAATTAATCTTTGTCACTTCAACTTACGGTAATTAACAATGTTGATTTACCCTTTCAGCTATTTAACACAATCTACCGATCTCCAACTCTCTCTAGAATGGAGAGATTAAGTTCCAGCCTTTCCTCAATAGTAACTCCCTTACTTTGGGGTTTAGGCCATCTCTGCACCCATATGAATGTCTGTATTTGTTCTCATTGTAGCACAGTAAAGGGCCCTCTTCTGGTGCAGTGGTAATATCCCTAACCCTAGACTGGGAGGCCTGGGTTCAAGTACCACCTGTTTCAGAGGTATGTAATAACATCTCTGAACAGGCTGATTAGAAAAACAGGTTAAACAGAACTACACCCAGTACTCCCAAGTGTGGACAGGCCAGCATACTATATTGCTGCAGTGTTGCCTCCAGGAATGAAACCTCCAGTCAACTGATCCAGTGAAATATCCCTATGGTCCCAGACATAGTGAATTAAGAGGCCACCACCACCTCATGGTTTTCATTCAAAGACCCCCTCTTTATGCCCTTTTACTGTCGATGTTGCTCAAGCACCTTGCTGCTCCCAAGAGGCAAAATCAGGTCTCAATCAACTACTTATGATGTGCAATGCAGTACAGAAGGCAGCCACTGCACAATGAGGCTACTCTAATGAAACAGCCAGCAGCAAACAGGTTATATTCAAGGCTCTGCCAAACTCAAATGTAAATCAAGAAAAGAAATAGAAAAAGATTAATGGAATTTCAGGGAACAGGCATGTGTGGGAAGAATTTACATTCTGTTGGTTGTAGCATCCAGACGTCTCTCACAAAAAGCAAACTTGGGCCACTGTTAGGGAACGTTATTGAATAGGAGGTCCTTGATGTGTCTGATGGAAAAGACAAAAGTTACGACTTAGGGAGAAACTCTGATAGTGGGGGATACTGGCACTGACTGGCCTCTGATTGGAGCAGAGAGAGCTAGGGTGAGTGGTTAATCAAAGTCAGTGGGAGAGTATACAGATGGCGTGGCAGAAGATCACAGGAAAAGACAGTAAGACCACAAACTGACTTAAAAGCAAGGACAAAGCTGTGAAAGCTAACCTGCTAAGGGATGGGCTACCTGTGGAACTCAGTAAGAGCAGTAAAGGATGTGTGGGCCTTTATACCAGAGGCTCTGGCTACAGAATTCTACAAAGAATAAAGTGGGACCGCATTCAAGGGATGAGAAGGTAAACTGCTGAGTGCACATGCATAGGTCTCAACTCAGCACGGCAAACTTGGGCAATGTCTTTTTTTCCCCACTCATGGGATGAGGGCATCTCTGGCTGGGCTGGCATTTTACTGCCCATCCCTAGTTGCCCTTGAGAAGGTGGTGGTGAGCTGCCTTCTCAAACTGCTGCAGTCTACACGCTGTAGGTTGACCCACAATGCTATTAGGGAGGGAATTTCAGGATTTTGATCCAGCAACAGTAAAGGAACAGTGACATAGTTCCAAATCAGGATAGTGAGTAGCTTGGAGGGGAATTTGTAGGTGGTGGTCTTCCATGTACCTGCTGCCCTTGGCCTTCTGGGTGGAAGCGGTCATGGGTTTGGAAGGATCTGTCAAAGGATCTTTGGTGAATTTCTGCAGTGCATCTTGGAGATAGTACATACATCTACTACCAAGCATCGGTTTCTAAGTGGATAAGTCCTGGCAAATGATTTGATTCAAAATAATGCTAACTCAGGAGCAAGCAGAAAAGCACGTCAAATATTTGACTACACTCTTTTAAACCATGTTACAATGGTATAAGGCAAGACTGGGCAGCCTCTTCTATCAAACGCAGTAAACTGTCGATCCTCCAGAGAATTTTCATTTGGTGTTTCAAATGTGGGTTGGCAATGTTTCATATCAAAGGTGATTACAGGTAGAAGAGGGAGTATTGAAACAAAGTAAATATTTGCAAGTCATTTAAAAATTCCTGTTGCAGTTGAATTCTCAACACAAGATTAAACTGGGCCCTAGCACTAAAACTTTCACCCATTTGCAGTTTACGAATGATAAATTGGACAGTACCTCATCCAACTCCTGCAGCGATTGGCAGCATCCATCAAACCCCAGCCAACCAGGGAGGCCAGAACAGAGGAAACAGACACAGGTGGTCAGATCAGATACAGTGAGTAAAAATCACACAACAGATTGTAAATTAACAGAAAGCAACATCCCCAGTAAGGACAGTAACCATGCGTTAGTGCAATTACACCAAGTTCACTGGCCAAGAGCAGCCAGCTCAGTTTATCTGCAGGAAACAAATTTAAACTGCATGGCAACATTAATTCTGGGATATTTCATTATAATGCAGAGCAGGGTGGAAGGAGCACTCCTAATGATAGTAGATTAATTAATCTATGCAATTGATAAATATAGTTGAGAGGGGTTACTGAGTCAGTGTAAACTAGGTGAATTCACCGGCAGAATAAAACCTGCAATAACATTTTTGTAATTAATCACTGCACATTAACCAAAAATGCTCCATACAAAGAGGCTCACCAACACCAATAGCATCTGATGCTTGTAAAGGACTTGGTCTTAGATTGTGACTTATCACGTCTCTCAGAAATATCACAATGTGCTCCACCAACACTGAGTGACATTCCAGGTGCAGTTACTACCATATGGGCAAATGTAGGTAGGAGCCAACCAGCGAAGAGCAAGATTCCACATGCAGCACCACATAAAAAATACATTAAATCAATTCTTTGGTGTTCTTGGTTGAAGGAGGCATGCCAGCCATAATATCCCACATTCTTCCTCCATTGCTCAGTTTCATAGCAGATCTGAAAAACAGAAACTGCGAGGACAGCACTCCCTCAACACTGTAGTAGTAGACTGGGTTAAATATTGAACTGAACATTAAACTTTCAAGGGGTTTATTATGTTTTCCCAAATCGTAGAATCCCTACAGTGTGGAAACAGGCCATTCAGCCCAACAAGTCCACACCGCCCCTCCGAAGAGCATCCCACCCAGACCCATTATCTTACCCCTGATTTCCCCATGTCTAACCCAACTAACCTAAACATCCCTGAACACTATGGGCAATTTAGCATAGCCAATCCACCTACCCTGCACATCTTTGGACTGTGGGAAGAAACCGGAGCACCTGGAGGAAACCCACGCAGACACGGGGAGAATGTGCAAACTCCACACAGACAGTCGCCCGAGGGTGGAATTGAACCTGGGTCCCTGGCTCTGTGAGGCAGCAGTGCTAACCGCTGAGCCACCGTGACACCTACCCTGATGTGTCTGACTGCCGCCAAACACCATGAGCCTGCCGTGATGGAGGGGGTTTCTGGTTAAGATTGTCTAATATTGCACAAAGAACTAAACGGTCTTTGCCAGAATATAAATGTACATTTTTCAAATGGAACACTCAAATGATTTGGAGAAGGTAAGTGTACCTGGACCAATCAGTACAGTTCACTGCCAATTTAGCAAGCTTTTGTTAACTTTAGTCTGTGCCTGGAAGCCTTAACAATTGTAAATTAGATGTGACAGATTTAGTTACATTTTCATATTACAACTTCACCAACTCCCTTAAATCTTCTGCTTAATCAGTGTTCTAGACTGCTTGCTAAACAATTTGTTCCAGCTAAACTTTTTTAAAAATGTAACCTATTTTTCTAATCAACTTGTTCAGAGATGTAATTACACACCTTTAGAGCAGATGGGACTTGAGCTAGGCCCCCAGTCCAGGGGCTGGGACACTGTCACTGCATCATAAGCCGAACTCAGCCATTGTCTTCAGCTGCTCCAAATAAAAACTCAGCTCCCTGATCACAGACTGCATCTCCAGCCTCAGTCATGGCTCAAGGTTAGACCAAGTGTTGGCACACCACCCTATCCTATCCAATCCTGAAATGAGCTTCTAATTCCACATCCATTCAGCCATAAAGACCAACTAATTTGATGTCAGACATCAGTCACCTTCACCATTACCTCAGCCCATTTGGAATTGAAAGCCTCATTGTACCTGCAGACATGACCATTCCAATGTTATCTTGTCTGGCCTCTCAACCTCCACCCTCTGTGAGACTCAGCACATAACAAAGCTCTATTGATGTTCCCACTGGTGAGGGATCCAAAACTGGAGATTGGGAACTAAGTCAGTTATTAATAAATCCAATAAGTAATTCAGAAGAAAGTTCTTACAGTCAGAGTTGTTAGAATATGGAGTTGTAATTGGAATATGCAAGGATTAGAATGACATGCTGATAGACTTTAATAAAGTAGTGTGGGGAAAAGACTCATCTGATGCATATACATAGGCACAGGCCAAATGAGCTAAAGCTAACTGGGCTGTCACTCTCCCACAAATTTTGTGATTCGATAACACTCATCCTACTCCAGACAGAGCCCTAAGATGACTGCTGCCTTGCTGAAACTACATTGGTTTTAAGTCATCAACACTTCAAATTCTTATCCTTGTGTTTAACTTCTTTCCTAGCCCTGATCTTCATTATTTCTGCACCGTCCAGAATCCCTACAACCCCTGACAAACTCTGTATTTCTCCAAATGTAACCTCTTGTGCAACAGCTTCCTCACCTTGGTTCCCCTACAACTGACATCCTTCCTGACTTCTATTTCACACTCTAAAACCTACCATTACATATCCCTCTAGAAGTCTTGAGATCCAGGGGGTATTGTCCCTGTCTCTGAACCAGAAGTTCCAGGCTCAAATCCAGCAGCATCAACTATTTCCAGTTAATCAGAACATAGTTTAAATGCAAAGTAAAACTCCCTCTACATTGCCCCAATGTGCCTCAGATCAATCTTGGAAACTACCACCTTCCCTTCCTCATCATTCTGCCTCTGACACAAGGCAACCGATGGCCTCCCTAAATGAAGTAGCCAATTCAGGCAGCTTGTGCTATGAAGCCATGTCCAATAGGAAACGGACAACAGACAATCCCAAACATCTATGGCATCGGACCTGAACATTCCCCTGAAAAGTCTTCTGATTCATGAATCCAGCACCAAAACACATACTGCATACTCTATAAAGTACAGATTAAACACTAGCAACTAAAACCATAGGCTACAATGTGCACCTAGTAAACCCCAGTAATACACATTCCAAGGCTAAAGCCAGTGAAGATGCACATATTCTTCAAGGTACAGGTGAAACCCAGCTCCAAAATACACAGACATACAAACAAACACAGGAATATTGTGTCCACTTCCAGATTTCTCAACAGCTATTAAAGTAGAACCAGGAATGAAAAGCTCCAGTAATGAAGACAGATTAAAGATGCTGAAGGTTTAACGTCCAAGACAGCACTGGCAACCTGTAAAAATATCCTTTGACATTGTTTGATATTAGAATGGAGGATATTAATGAGGGATTTACAAAAAGATATTTAAAACCATGAAGAGTTTTGACAAAAGTGGGTAGGCAGAAATTGTTTCCAGTAGCAGTCTTTAGAGGACACAGATTTAAGGTTAATTGGGAATTAAAAGGAACAAACATGACGACAGAGAAATTAGATTAGTGTTATTCTGATCTGGATTTTTTTTTATTCATTCATTCACAGGATGTGGGGTTGGGTCAGAATTTATTCTCCATCTCTGATCTGGAGAACACTGAGTTGGTGGTATAGGTGAATTCAACAGTAACTTTGAAAACAGAATTGCTTAAAAACAGGAAGTGGAAATACTTGCAAGGCAGTGATGCGAGTGATTGGAGAGATCTTGCAGAGAGCCCTCACAGCTGTGATAAATTGAATGGCTTCTTTTGTGCCAATTGTTCTCAGATTTTTTATTCCACAATGCAGTAGTTAAACCCAGCATCAATACATAAATACAAAGACACAGGATATGCCACAAGGTAGTGATACAACCCACAAACAATGCATGCAGCATGCTTGTCACTATACATTGGTTAAACCTCAGCATTAGTGATAACTCATGTTAAATCATTCCCCACTAATCTTAAACCAGAAAAATGTATTTAAATAGCATGGTTAATATTTCAGGCATTAACAAGAAAAAAGCAGCAAGAATAAATTGCTTCCTTGAAACTCTTCCAATAAATTTTACTTTCTTGAATAATTTTGAGAGGTTAACAGCAAACAGGGGTGGCACCAAGACTTCACAGCACCTTATCCGATCAGTAGGGGGTCACTGAATAATCATCTTGAGGACATTAAATACCACACAACATCTCTACCAAACCCAAATGTCTTACCTAATGTAGATTTCCTAGTTCTATTGCAATGTCATTCATTGATACTCCAGAATTCCACAATTTTTTGTCATGTTAGCATTTTTACTGATGGGTTTTAATTTCACGATAGGTTCAGAGGACAGGAATTGAAAGCAGTAATGAAGGTCCTGGAGAAAGTTCATAGGTCATGGGCCAGGATCCGGGCAAAGTATTAGATATATTGGTCAAATATAAAACAAAATGCTGGGAAAAAAATATCAGGTTAGTGCACCACCCTTGGACAGAAAGAAAGAATTAACATTTCAGGTCTGAGCTTTTTCCAGCATTTTGTGTTTTTAATTCAGCTTGTACTGTTCAAGGTGATAGGTACTTGTTCTGGTCAGGAGCTAGATTTCAACCCTGACCTCATCTCTGAGAACATGTCATGGCAGCAAAGACACAACAATACTGACATGATTTCACTACTAATATTGTGATAAAAGCTGTTGTTCGGCAGACATTACTGTGTTACATGTGGTACTGCTATCACTCTTAGCTACAAACCAGCCTTTAACAATTAAAACTCTTGCATTAACTGACATTCCATTAAGTACAGAATATCCATTCAGTGACAGCGTCAACGTCTTACACTCAACAAGTTGCCTTGAGAGATCTGTTTGCATCTTTGATGAAAAGTACCATGATTTAAAATCCTCCTTTTAACTCAAAATGCTTGGAACTGTAGAAAGTTATATTACATTGTTCCTTCAGTTACCAATTCATAATATGCAGAGGAAAATAAAGGCTCCTTTTTTTGGAATAAATTGGTTTGTCCCCTGGCTTCTTGCAAAATCTGGGCAGACAAATTTGGCACAGTTTTGTAACCAGCAAGTTTGAGATAATAGCAGTTTGCTCCTCCCTGGTCAACACTTGTAGCAGCCTCCTGAATGCTAACACACAGATTGCCAACTTGGCCAAATGGCAAGGGATGCTGGGTACATTGGCCAAGTAAAACTCAAATCACAAAACCAACACTCCAGACACAGTGCAAACACAGCAGCCATGTGCTAACGATATTAGCATAACGTAAAAGGCAACAGTTAATCTGCACAGATACCACAACAACTTATCCACTAAACAAAGGGCAGCCCAGACAGAAAGGCACCGGTCTTGCTGCACAAAGAAACTTGACGGTATCATGCCATCTAAATGATTGAGAGATAGTAAGAATTGCCGATGCTGGAGTCAGAGATAACACAGTATGGAGCTGGAGGAGCACTGCAGGTCAGGCAGCATCAGAGGAACAGGAAAGTTGATGTTTCGGGTCAGGACCAAAGAAGGGTCCAGACCTGAAACATCAGTTTTCCTGCTTCTCTGATGCTGCCTGGCCTGCTGTGTTCCTCCAGCTCCATACTGTGTTCTCTGACTCCAGCATCGGCAATTCTTCCTATCTCTCTCTTGTTTCAAACTATTAAGGGTATTTCCCTGAATGGTCAGAACTACAGAAAGTTCCAGAGAACCATCTAAAAGGTATAAAAACAGAGTTCACCTGCAGACCTCTCGACATTGTCTGAGGCCTTCTGAGGAAACCAGCATGGCAACAAGCAGAGAGAAAGCAGTTTCAGAGACAGTGACTGTGTAAATTTACAAGAGACTCGGGAAGGATTGTAACCGTAAGCAGCCAAATAGGATTAGGGATAATAGGAACTGCAGATGCTGGAAAATCTGAGATAACAAGGTGTAGAGCTGGATGAACACAGCAGACCAAGCAGCATCAGAGGAGCAGGAAGGCTGATGTTTCGGGCCTAGAAGGGCCAGAATTTCTGAAGAAGGGTCTAGGCCCGAAACGCCAGCCTTCCTACTCGGCCTGCTGTGTTCATCCAACTCTACACCTTGTTACCTCAAATAGGATTAGGGATTCTTTTTATTCATTTATGGGACATGGGCATCGCTGACTGGGCCAGCATTTATTGCCTGTCCCTAATTGCCCTTGAGAAGGTGGTGGTGAGCTGCCTTCTTGAACCACTGCAGCCCACCTGCAGGTTGACCCACAATGCCCTTAGGGAGGGAATTCCAGAATTTTGACCCAGCAACCGTGAAGGAACGGCGATATATTTCCAAGTCAGGATGGAGAGGCTTGGAGGGAAACTTGAAGGAGGTGTTATCCCCATGAATCTGCTGCCCTTGTCCTTCTAGATGGAAGTGGTCACGAGTTTGGAAGGTGCTGTCTGAAGATCTTTGGTGAATTTCTGCAGTGCATCTTGTAGATAGTACACACTGCTGCTACTGAGCGTCAGTGGTGGAGGAGTGGACGCTTGTAAATGTAGTATGTTTAGAATTAAAATTTATTGTAATTTTGTTCCGAATAAAGTGGGAATGTTTTGCTTTCGTATCGACTTGTGTTTGTATTGATTTGACTGCTTTGGTACTGTGGGACACCTGGGCAAAATCATTCATAACATTCTGATTGGAGTTTTCTGTAACTCGTTTAAAACGGAACCAGACAACACTGTTGACACACAGATATTTCAACTGATATCAGCGCACTGGGCTAGAGATGAAGAAATCAGTAACATATCAGCCACTCTACGTGCCAATGTTTATCCACATTCAACAAATGTCACTGAAATAGATAATCCAGCCAACAGTGTATTGCTGTTTGTGGGAGCTTGCTGTGCATAATTTGGCTGGCATATTTCCTACAATGCAACAATGAGTACACTTCTAAAGTATGTCATTAGCTGTGTAGCACTTTGGGATGACCCGAAGTGATAAAACCCATGACTATCATGGTTTAAATCCATGTGCTGGGATGACCCAGTAAAAATATTGTAAGTAATCTTCAAATCATGAAGAGGAAATGGGACTCTGGTGAAGATGCAGAAAAAGAATTACTAAAACCATGCCGGAACTGAGAGATTACACATATCATGAAAAACTGAACAAATGGGCATTCTTTTCTCAAAGAAAGAACAAGTGGAGGATGGGCTATGTAGACTTCAAAATTACATACAGATAGGATAAATGGAGAGGAGATGCTTCTGCTTGCAAGCAAGACCAGAAGCAAGGGCATAGGAGTCATTAATAAATCAAGTAATGATTTATACTGAACTCAACAGAAACTTCTTCATCTGGAGAGTGGTTAAAATATGAAACTTACCACCATTGGGAACTGCTAAGGTGAAGCTGGATAAACACACAAGTGAAAGAAACAGAATATATTTGTGGGGTTAGGGTCATAGAGTCATCACAATCTACAGCACAGAAACGGGCCATTCAGTCCATCAAGTCTGCATAACTCAAAAACAACCACCTAACTATTCTAAGGGATAGTAAGAACTGCAGATGCTGGAGACAGAGATAACACAGTGTGGAGCTGGAGGAACACAGCAGGCCAGGCAGCATCAGAGGAGCAGGAAAGTTGTTGTTTCAGGTCGGGACCCTTCTGCCGAAACGTCAACCCTGTGGTATGCCACTGAACACCAGTCACACAA
>NC_063350.1:56245183-56292484 GCF_021869965.1 Rhincodon typus
TTGTGTGACTGGTGTTCAGTGGCATACCACAGGGTTGACGTTTCGGCAGAAGGGTCCCGACCTGAAACAACAACTTTCCTGCTCCTCTGATGCTGCCTGGCCTGCTGTGTTCCTCCAGCTCTACACTGTCTCGTACCTAACTATTCTAATCCCATTTTCCAGCACTTGGCCCATAGCTATGTTTGCCTTGGCATTACAAGTGCACAGCTAAATACTTATTCAACGTTATGAGGATTTCTGCCTCTGCCACCCCTACAGGCAGTGTGTTCCAGATTCCTACCATTCTCTGTTTGAAAAAAAATGTTTCCCCACATCTCTTCTAAACCTCCTGTTCTTTACCTTAAGTCTATGCCCCCTTGGTCATTGATCCCTCCGCCAAAGGGAAAAATTCCTTCCTATCTGCGCCTCATAATTTTATGCATCTCAAACACTTCCCCCTTCAGTCTCCTCTGCTCTAAAGTAAACAAACTCATCTGTCCAATCTTTCTTCATAACTGAGGCTCTCTAGCCCAAAAAATCCTGTTAAGTCTCCTCTATACCCTCTCCCGTGCTATCACATCCCTTCTAAAATGTGGATTCCAGAACTGCACAAATCACCTGACGAAGGGGCTACAGTTCAAAAGCTTGTGATTTCAAATAAACCTGTTGGACTATAAGCTGGTGTCATGTGACTTCTGGCTTTTTCTGGTTTTTAGTTACACTATAGTTAAAATACAAAAGAAAAAATTGGAACAACAACTCTATTGGAAAACTTAACAGAATGATAGTTTGTTCAACTGCTAAACAGTAATTGTTCCAATATAGTAACATCCCATAAACACATCCTTGGCAAAGGCAAATTCAGTAAAATAGACTCTCTCACATGCAAGTCCAGCAGCAGGAAGAGAACCTCAGCTTTTACCTATGAGAGAGAGGGGAAAAACAGCTTCCACATCCAGCTTCAAGATCCCAGCAACTGCTACTTAAGGCTAAAACTAAAGAAAAATCTAGTTCAGTACAAGCTTGACCCCACCCATTCAGGCTCCTTCTACTGTTCCAACTTATATAAAAAAAAAACAAGATATCACAAGCTGTTTACTTTAATGGCTTTGAGCAGACTGCTCGCTACCACTGTCTCAACCTTTCTTCATTAAAGAAAACCAGGACAAAATACACCTCTCAAAGCCATAGTATCATCACACTACACACATGGATAGTTTCAACTCTCAACCAACTCTCCCTAACACTACAAAATAGGAGGCCAAAAATCTTAATTTACTGTTTGATATAATTTTTCAAAAAACTTGGGTCTGGGATATCATTATGATGTTAACTCGGAATCTATTTACTGAAGTCCCAAATAATGAATTGAAACATAAATGTGGAGGAATTTTGAACTAAGGGACATAGCTGCAGAGTAAGGGACGCTTGTTTAAAACGGAGGTGCAAATAAATTTATTTTCCTGAAGAGCAGTGAAGAGTTGTGGAAACTAGAACACAAAGTATTTAAAAGGGAGGCAGATAAATTTTGGAATAGAGGAGTTGAGGGCTATGAGGAGCTGGCGTGAAAGAGGAGTTGAGGCCTGGGGCAGAACAGCCATGATTTTATGTAATGGTGGGTCAGGTATAAGGACCTCTATGTCCTGCTCCTGCTCCTGCTCCTAATATGTTACCTACTCCCAGCAAGTGTAGTTACTTGCAAATCACCTTGCACAGTAAATCGCCTTTACCTTATAGTGTGCGCGCGTGTATGGACTCGAGCGAAAAAGCACTCTGCCACTTCTACAAATTATAGGGTCCATGGAAGGGAAATGCAACTTTGCTCAAATTTTCATAAGTTATTAGTTACACCATTGTTAAAGCAGAATTAAACCACTAAACATGTGCTTTCAAAATAAAAGCCCCAATCAAAGCTGTATATATATATATATATATATATATATATATATATATATAAACAAGGGGGCATATTTGTAAGGTGACAGGCAGGATGTTTAGAGGAAATTTAAGGAATTTTTTTTCACCCGGAAGATGGTGAGAATCTGAAATAGTTCACCCTGGGCAAGATGGGAAACATCACAAACATTACAAAGAATGTGGATGAGCATGTGAACTGTCATAAGTGTCACGCCAAGTACTCAAATGCTTGATCTGGATCTAGGGAATGAGATGGTACAAGTGCCAGGAGGAGAATGCTTATGAGACATGGCTGTAGTATCACAAGATTTACTTTATCTATGGAGAAAGACAGGGAACAATTCAGTGGAACAATAATTAATTGGAACAGGAACATCTTCAATGGAGTGAAAATGAACCTAAATCAAAAAGACTGACATACAAAACAGTGTAACAATGTGAAGAGGAGATGGTATAGGTACAGTCACAGTCCATTTCCACAAGGGGATAAGGTAGCAGAAATAAAGTCAGAGTTCCCAGATGATAAAAAATAAATAACTAGTAAGATGAAACAGTAAGAGGGTATGTGGTGTCATGGTCAAGTCAGCAGACTGAAAAACAGAACACAGGCTAACAATCTAGGGACATGAGTTTGAATCCCACCATGCTAGATGGTATGATTTGAAATCAATAAAATTCTGGAACAAAAGCTAGCCTAATGATATCCAGATAATGTTGATTATCTGTTGATTAATATTGATGAACTACATTAGCCAGGAGTACATAATCTGTGACCACATTGATAGTTGCAAAATAAACCATCTGGTTCACTAACGTCCTTAGCAAGATAACTGACTCTCAACTATCCTCAAGAAATTAGGAATTAACACTAAATGCAGGCAATACCCATGAATGAATAAAATATATCATAGAAATCACAGAATCCCTAGTGTGGAAACAGGCCCTTCAGCCCAACAAGTCCACAACCTTCAGAGCAACCCACCCAGACCCATTTCCCTATAACCCACCTAATCTACACACCCCTGAACATTGTGGGAAATTTAGCATGGCCAATCCACCTAACCTGCACATCTTTGGACTGTGGCAGGAAACCTGAGCACCCGGAGGAAACCCACGCAGACACAGGGAGAACGTGCAAACTCCACACAGACAGTTACCCGAGGGTGGAATTGAACCCGGGTCCCTCGCACTGAGGCAGCAGTGCTAACCGCCGAGCCACCATGCATATTGTGCGTCATATGGATAATACAACCGAGAACCAGGTTGAAGGTTCAGAGTAAACAGAAGAGATTGGAGAATACAGGACAATACAACGTTGATGTGACACTATGACTATGTTTTCATAAGCATTCTCCGTCTGCTACTTAACTCACCTTTGTAAAAATGCTATAGTCCAAGTTTAGTAGCAAAGTCAAAGTAAAAGGGTCAGTGACAGCATGTGCACAAAGTTGGCTTCATGACAGGAAATAGTTGTGGGGAACAGTTGTTTTCTAGACTGGACAAAGTAGGGGTGCCAAATAACAAAATGCAGGAGTACAATGAATTGTGAGCAGAATAAATCAAGAGGACATGATTGGTGAAATACACCGACACACAGCAAATGATATTTAATGCAAAAAAGAGAAATACATCTAGTATGAGTAAAAACAAGGGGAAGTATAACAAAAAGTATACAATTCAAGATGTGGTGTGGAATCTGGGGTTTATATGGATGAATCACTGCAGGTGGGATGTGGTGAAATAAAGCAAACAGAACCTTAAGTTTTATAAGTGAAAGCATTGAGTCTAAAAGCAAGGATGCTACAGTGGACCTTTATAACAACTTAGGATCAACCTCAACTCGAATATTGTCTACAACATTGGGCATTGCACTTTACGTGGAATGTGCAGAAAAAATTTAAGAGCATGATAGCAGAGATGTGGGTAAGTTGGAGAAACTGACACTGTTTTCCTTGAAGAGAATATTGAGAGATGTGGTTCAAAATCATGAAGGGTTCAAAAACACAAAGGGTATGGACACAGCAGATGGGAAAATCTGTTCCGATTGGCAGGAAGAGGGAGAGCCAGCGGACACTGATTTTAGGTGAATGACAACAGAAATCACAGGTGACAGGAGGAAAAAACTCTTCAGGAACAGGTGGTTAGGATCTGGAAGATGCCAGTTGAGATTGTGGTGGAGACAGAAGCAATCCTGACTATATGAAGGGAATTAGATGATCATCTGGAAAGAGAGATTGATTGAGAGAGTGACTGAGAGTGACAGAGAAAGGAAAATGTTGGGCTAAGAAGAAACAGGACTGAGTGAGTTGCTTATGAAATGAACTGGCCCCTGTCTCTGTGACTGTTCCAACAGTTGAAGGCACCGAATGGCCTACTCCCGATCCTTTGTAATGATATTCTGTATAATAACATATACATTTTATAATATATAGCATGTACTAGTTATATAGAATATTCTATAGCTGTATATTCCAATACAATGCTATACACCTACATTCCGATTTGGAGGATTATGGTTAGACTCTGTCTCAATGGGTCATATTGCCCAGTGTCGGTGCCAGGCCTGGCTGCCCGCCCAGCTTGCTGCTCCCCTCTCCCGGCTCACACACTAACACAGGGACTTAGACTCACCGCAGCGCCGCTGCTGCTGCCGCCGCCGCCCCGGCCCAGGGCCAAGGCCAGAGCCTGTCCCGGCTTTGTACTCACTTGCTCGGCCAGCAGCTGCCGGCTCTGGGCCGCTCGGTTCCGCATCAGCACATAGGCATCGGTCAGACTGCGGGTCGCCATTGCTGCTGCTACTCCCCGTTTCCTCCCTGGTCACCGGCCCCCTCTATCCCCAACCCGGGGAAGAGAAAGCCTGCAGCACCCGGAAACCACTCCGGGGAAGAGAAAGCCTGCAGCACCCAGAAACTACAGCCGACAGAGGCGATAGTTAATCGCGTCCGTCCGCCTCATGTTACCGACTGCAACCTAGGCGAAAGGTTCCGGAGGTGAATGTCCTCTCAGCTGAGGTACTCATTCTCCCCTTCGGGGTCTGTAGTCTTGGTACGTGGGCCTCAGGCTCGTTCTCTGTGGTACTACTGATCAAACTCTAAACAACTTATCGTGAAAGCACACAATTCTCCAGTCAAAGTAAGCCTCACTTGAAGCTTTCTTTTCCTTTATTCATTGATGGGATGAGGTTGTCACTGGCTGGACCAGCATTTATTGCCCAGAGGGCAGTTAAGAGTCAACCACATTGCTGTCTATCTGTCTCCTCTCCTCTATCCATCTTCTATCCACCTCCCCCTCTCTCCCTATTTATTTCAGAACCCCCTTCCCCTCCCCCATTTCTGAAGAAGGGTCTAGGCCCGAAACGTCAGCCTTCCTGCTCCTACGATGCTGGTTGGCCTGCTGTGTTCATCCAGCTCTACACCTTGTTATCTTGCATCTAAATGGCTGGTTCTCCCTGTATTCCATGTGATCTAATCTTGCTAACCAGTCTACCATGCAGAACCTTGTTGAATGCCTCATTAAAGTCCATGTAGATAATGTCCACTGCTCTACCTTCATCAATCCTTGTCATCGCTTCTTCAAAAAACACAATCAAGTTAGTGAGACACGATTTCCCACACACAAAGCCATGTTGACTATCCCTAATCAGTCCTTGCTTTTCCAAATAAATGTAAATTCTGTCCCTCAGAATCCCCTCCAACAACTTGCCCACCGCCGATGCCAGGCTCACTGGTCTATAGTTCCCTGGAATTTCCTTATGACTGATGCCAGGCTCACTGGGGATTTATCCACCTTTATGCATTTTTAAGATGTCCAGCACCTCCACCTATGTCAATATGGTCACTTTTCAAGATATCACTATTTATTTCCCCAAGTTCTCTAGCTTCCATATCCTTCACAGTAAACACTTGTTTAGCATCTCATCCATCTCCTTCGGTTCCACACATAAGCAGCCTTGCTGATCATTAAGGGGCCCTATTCTCTCCCTTGTTACTCTTTTGTCCTTAACGTATTTGCAGAAACCCTTTAGATTCTTCTTAACCCTATTTGCCAAAGCTATCTCATGTCCCCTTTTTGTCCTCCTGATTTCCCTCTTAAGTACACTCCTACTCCCCTTATCCTTCTCTAGGGATTGACATATGCTTCCTTCTTTTTCTTGACCAGAACCTCAATGTCTCTAGTCATCCAGCCTTGCCCTCCACCCTAACAGGAACATACTGTCTCTGGTCTCTCATTATCTCATTTTTGAAGGCTTCCCACTTTCCAGCCATCCCTTTACCTGAGAATATCCGCCCCCAATCAACTTTTGAAAGTTCTTGCCTAATACCATCAAAATTGGCCTTCCACTAATTTAGAAATTTAACTTTTAGATCAGGTCTATCCTTTTCCATGACCATTTTAAAAACTAATAGAATTATGATCACTTCCCCTAAAATGCTCCCCAACTGACACCTCAGTCACCTGCCCTGCCTTATTTCCCAAGAGGATGTCAAGTTTGCGCCTTCTCTAGTTGGTACATCCACATACTGAATAAGAAAATGTTCTTGTACACACTTAACAAATTCCTCTCCATTCAATTCCCTAACACTTTGGCAGTCCCAGTCTATGTTTGCAAAGTTAAAATCCTCTACCATTACCACCCTATTATTCTTACAGATAACTGAGATCTCCTTCCAAATTTACTTTTTAATTTCCTGCAGACTATCAGGAGGTCTATAGTACAATCCCAATGAGATGATCCTCCCTTTCTTATTACTCAGTTCCACCCAAATAACTCCACTGGACATACTCCCTGGAATATCTTCCCGAAGTACACCCATAATGTTGACTCTCATCAAAAATGCTGCTTCCCCCTCCTCTGTTGTCCCCCTTTTCTATCATTTCTATGGCACCTATACCCTGGAACATTAAGCTGCCAGTCCTGTCTGTCCTGAGCCACATCACTGTGATCGCTATGGTATCCCAGTCCCGTATTCCCATCCATGCCTTGTGTTCATCTGTCTTACCTATGAGGCCTCTTGCGTTGAAATAAATGCAGTTTAATTTATCAGTCCTACCTCGTTCTCTGCTTTGTTCCTGCCTGCCTTGACTGTTTGACTTGCTCCTTTTCTCAACTGCACCAGCCTCAGACTGGCCCCTTTTCTCACTGTCTGTCTGGGTGCCAACATCCCCCACTTGCTAGTTTAAATCTTTCCGAGCAGCTCTAGCAAATCTCCCCAGCAGTATGTTAGTTTTCGAGAAGATTTGTAGCTCGGGTTGTGGATGAGGTTGTAGACATGCTCACCGAGCCGATGGGTTTGGTTGCAAACGTTTCCTCACCCTGCTAGGTAACATCATCAGTACGCCTCTGGTGAAGCATTGGTGTTCTGTCCCACTTGTTATTTATATGCCTCAGTTTGCTGGGGTGGTTAGCATTACTTCCGGTTCTGTTTCTCAGTGGTTTGTACCCAGGGTCTAATTCAATGTGTTGGTTGATGGAGTTCTGGTTGGAATACCAGGCCTCCAGGAACTCCCTGGCATGTCTCTGTTTGGTTTGTGTGATTATGGATGTGTTATCCCAGTCGAATTCATGTCCCTCTTTGTCCATGTGTAGTGAGACAAGTGAGAATTGGTTGTTTCTTTTGGTGGCTAGTTGGTGTTCATGTATCCATATAGTCAATTTTCTTCTGGTTTAGCCTATGTAATGTTTCTGACAGTCCTTGCATGGTATTTTGTATATTACCCCAGTTTTGCTGGTTTTGGGTATGGGATCCTTTATGTTCGTCAGTAGCTGTCATAGGGTGGTTGTCGGTTTGTGGGCTACTCTGATACCTAGGGCTCTGAGTAGTCTTGTGGTCATCTCTGAAATGTCCTGGATGTATGGTAGGGTGAAAAGTGATTCTGGTCGTGTTGTGTCTTCTTGTTATGGTCTGTCTCGGAGGTAACAGTGGATTGTGCTTTTTGGGTATTCATTCCTTTTGAAGACTCTGTTTTGCGTAGTTCCGGGTTGCTGCGGTGTGTTGTGGCTCATTTAAATAGTGTCCTGATGCAGGTCCGTTTGTGGGCGTTGGGGTGGTTCCTAGTGTAATTGAGTATCTGGTCCGCATGTGTGGTCTTCTATGTACACTAGTCTGGAGTTCTCCGTTGTTTTTGCGTTCTACCATTATGTCCAGGAAGGTAAGTCGGTTTTTGTTTTCTTCTTTGGAACTTTATCCTGGTAAGGTTGTTGTTTATGTGTCAGTGGGCTTCTTCTAGTTTAGTGCCTTTAATAATCACAAAGGTGTCATCTACATATCGTACCCACAGTTTGTGTTGTATAGTGGGGAGTACTGTCCATTCTAACCTTTGCATTACTGCTTCTGCAATCAGTCCTGATATTGGGGATCCCATTGGTGTTCTGTTGATTTGTTTGTATATGCCATCATTGAAGATGAAGTGGGTTGTGAGGCACAGATCTAGTAATTTCATGGTGGTGTCCTGGTTTGCCTGCTTACTTATGTTAGTATGTTAGTCCCCTTCCAATTCAAATGGAATCCACTCTTTTTTATACAAGTCACTTCTACCCCAGAAGAGATTCCAATGATTCAAAAATGTAAATCCTTCTCCCCTGCACCAGCTCCTCAGCCACCCATTCATCGGCTCTATCCTCCTATTCCTTCTCATACTAGCTCATGGCACTGGGAGTAATCCAGATAGTACTACAGTCAAGGACCTACATTTTAAATGCCTGCCTAATTTCCTATAATCTCTCTTCAGAACTTCGTCTTTTTCTCTTCCTATGTTGTTGGTTCCAACATGTACAACGACATGGTCTCTGTTCCCTTTGAGACTATTCTGTACCCTCTCCGAGACATCCTTGACCTTGGAACCAAGGAGGCAACACACCATTCTGAAGCCTCATTACCGGCCACAGAAATGTCTGTCTTTACCCATGACTAGAGAGTCCCCTATCATAATCTGGAACCTGATGTAACCCTCGTTACATTAGAGCCAGTCTCAGTACCAGATACCTGGCCATCAGTGCTACATTTCCCTCTCCTACCTATCCTGGAGGTAATCCATCTACCCGACTTTCTGCGGTTTTTCTCCCTTCCTGAAACTGCCATCCATCACACCCCCAGCTCCTGTAAATTCCTCATCGCCCCTAACAGCCACTCTAACTGATCGTTGCAATCCAATAAGGTTTGTAACCAAACACAGTTCCTACAGACAAAATTATCAGGAACATTGAAATTCCCCCTAATCTCCCATTCCAACAAGAAGAGCACATCACTCTACTGAAGGCCATCTTTGTGCCTTAACAATATACAGTCTCACTGCTCTAAGAACACTGCTCTAGGGTAGCTTGGTATCTATGTTTTATATTTTAAAAAAGTTTAATCCAGAGACAGATCTCAATAAATCATATAAACAAAAAAACCTGACTCCTCATTGTAGATTTACAAAAAAGAGTATGCTTAGACTTTGAAAAAAAATTTGGATGTTTCCTTGCTGTGAGCTCCCCATACTGAGGTTTCTCCAAGGTCAGCTGTGAATTTCACTGTTTATTTTTCTTAGACCTAACTCAGATGTCCAGAGATGCTTGAAGCTAAACAACACAGGCAATTAGTTATGAAAGGTTCACTGCCTGGTCAGAAAGTTGTGAAAGGTCACTGCCTGGTCAGGCAGACTTGCAGGTTCACTGCTTTTTTTTCCACCTCCCACATGGTACCTGCTCTGCCTCTTGTTGTAAAGTGTTGTTGTTTTGATCGGTTTTCCCCAAAGTTCCAAAACAATGCAACAATGTATCAAACAGTAATTACTGCTCAAAGAAATTGAGGAAATCAGGTCCAACATTGAAAATACCACAAAAAAGGGCAGCTCCTACAACCACAATTTTCTCCTGTCCTCCTTCTTGGATTACCCAATTACTTCTATCAATCTTCATAGCTGAGTTTTCTCATATCTGGAACCATTCTTGTAAATTACTTCTGCACTCTCTCCAATGCATTCACATCTTTCCTAGAAGGTGACACCATCTGTACACAATACTCCAGTTGAGGTCTAACCCGTGTTTTATATCGTCTTTCAAAATTCTTCTGACTGAGTGCATCACCTCACACTTCTCTGCATGAACTTCATCTTCCACCTATCTGCCTATTCCACCAACTTATCAATGTGCTTTTGAAATTCTACACGTCTGTTTACAATTTTTCCAAATTTAGTGTCATCTGCAAACTTTGGAATTGTCCCTTACACACCAAGATCCAGATCATTAATATATATCAGAAAAAGCAAGAGTCTAGCTACTGACCCTGGGGACATCCACTGCAAACTTTCCTCCAACCTGAGAAATATCCATTGACCGCTACTCTCTGTTATCAGTCACTCAGCCAATTTTGCATCAATGATGCCACTGTACCTTTTATAACATGATTACTGTTGTGAGGCACTGTATCAAATAACTTCTGGACATCCATGTCAAAAGCATTACCCTCATCAACCCTTGCTGTTACCTCTTCAAAAAAACAACTTAAAGAACCTGTCTGACTTGTTACTGATACTGAGTGTTATACAGTTTGATAATTGGCAACATCACCTCACTTTTTAAATTAACACTTTGTTGTGACCAGTGGAGGAGTGGGGCAAAGCAAGGAATCAGTTTACCCCTCCTAACACAGTCATATCAAACTGTTACAGTACATGGGTATACCCATAGGCATTGCCACAGGAATACTGTTTGGGAGTGAGTTCCAGGACATTGACTCAATGAAGTGAAGAAATAGTGATATAGTTCTAAAGAGGATAGAGAAGTAGTTCTCTCAGTACCCAATCTAATATTTTATTATCCACCAACAAAAGCAGACCCTCCATTCTTGTAAATGACTAGGGGCTGCCATCTTTCTCTCATCACCAGAACGATGATGCTTCTAAAATACTTGATTCATTTGAAAGGGATCACTACAGCATACCTTACAGATTTCATGTCCCTTTTCAGTAAACCCCCTGCATACTACAGTGAGACATTTAATAAGTAAAAGCAGGGTGAGATGCAAGACAACAAACTTCAATTACAGTGTGGATTTTAATGTTAGATTGTTACCCTAGAAGTTTCCACTTGTCTATTCCAATCAGGACAAAAGGTGAATGCAGGAATGTAAAGCTGAGGCCAAAATCAGATCAGCCACAGTCTTATTGAATGGTGGAGCAGGATCGAAGGGCCCAGTGGCCTACTCTTGTTCTTTGTTCGTATGTTCATAAGGGCCATCAGCTGCTGCCAGTTCACTCTCTGCTGATGTAAGTTAGAACCTAAAACAAGAACAGAAATTGCTGGAAAATCTCAGCAGGTCTGGCAACATCTGTAGACAGAAATCAGAGTTAACATCCAGTCTCTTGGAATAAAAACTGAAAGATGCTAGACAATCTCAGCAGCTCCAGGAGCATTGGTGGAGAGAGAAACAATATTAATGTTTCCAGTCCAGTATAACTCAAGACATTTAAAATCTGGAACTGGATTCTCTTCTCAGAAATAGTATATGTAGATCTCCTGATGCATGAGATAACTTTGTTGGCTCAATGTTTCAAGGTGGTTTATATTTAAGTATGTCTAATGTTTGCACATGCACTCCAGCAGAGGTCAGTACAACAGTTGGTGTCACAGCCTATGTAATACAGCTACACCTTGGTCCAATCCAATCCAAAACTGAGCTGAGGGCATTGTCCATTTCTGGCTCCAGTCCAAGGTTTCAGAAACATATGGGTCCCAAAAATTCCTCCGACACTGCTTCCCCAAGGCTTTCTGGGGCTTGAGTAGTGAAAGCTCCTTTTGAGGTGCACACTGTATTTCCCCAGGGTCAGTTTTAACTTATTCTGAGGAAGTGTCCTGAAGAAGGGTCACTGGATGTTAACTCTAATTTCTGTCCACAGATGTTGCCAGACCTGCTGAGATTTTCCAGCAATTTCTGTTCTTTTTTTAGGTTCTAACTTACATCAGCAGAGAGAACTGGCAGCAGCTGATGGCCCTTATGAACAAACGAACAAAGAACAAGAGTTGGCCACTGAGCCCTTCGATCCTGCTCCACCATTCAATGAGACTGTGGCTGATCTGATTTTAGCCTCAGCTCCACATTCCTGCATTCACCTTTTGTCCTTTTTACCACACAATAGATAACAGCCAAGAAATTTGTTAGTGCCAAAAAGAACTGTGAAATTTTCTACTTAATTCTTTAATAAAATGGGCGAATCGCTATTTCATTATGTACAGGAAGTTAGGAAGAGTAAGTCATTCAGTCCCTTTTTTTGTTCCACCATTCAATCAAATCATAGACAATCTTCTTAACTCCCTTTAACTGCTTTAATTTGGAGGGTCTGAGGAAGGGTCACCGTACCCGAAACGTTAACTCTGACTTTTTTCTTCACAGATGCTGCCAGACCTGCTGAGCTTTTCCAGCGACTTTGTTTTTATGTGTTGTTGTTGTTGTTGTTAAAAACCTATCAATCTTTTCCATTGACTCCAGCCTCAGCAATTTTCAGGGAGAGATCCCCTCTCTACATTTCTGATTAAAGCCACTTCACCTGCTGAACCCCATCACCTTAGTTGTCCCCCTTCAGGACCATGGCTCAAGAGTTCAGCCTGACACTCTTGTCTTATATTGAGGAAATATTGATGGTTCTGTCCTTCATCTGAGATGTCAGAATGAGGCCCCATCTGCCCCCTCATGTAGATGATCCCTAATGGCGGTACTTTAAAGAAGAGCAGGGGATTTACTTCTGATGGGCAAGTCAATATTTATTGTTCAGTAAACATCATACAAACAGATTTTCCATTTTTTGCACGTGGCTGTTTGTGTGGTCTTGCTGTGTGTGAATCAGCTTACGTGCTATTTTGGACTGGAATAACGCACATGAAAACTTCTCGAATCAGCCAAGGCACTACGTACTTTATTCACCCCTCCATAATGAAAAGACAGTATTACAATGTGATCAACCCTTACCAGATCATCAAAGAATCAAATAATGTAAGATAAATTAATAAAAACAAGCAGTGATTACCTTGTAATATCATAAGATATTTTTCTTATTTCATCAAGTTAACTTTAAATGTGCAGTGGTATATGTACTTAACTTCCCAGAATTATCATCATTGTGGTTTTTATGCACTGAAGAATACTATTTCAAGTGTGTGCAGTATTATCTGCTGTGTGCTGTAATCTGTCAGTGTAGTCTGACCCATAGTCCTACATGGTCATCCACAATGCAGGCAAAGATGAATTGTCTAATTTTGTTAGCACTTTAGTATTTAATGTATAATTTTGAAACGTAGAGTGTTGAACTAAATGTCTTCAACATTTTTCACCTTTACTATTTTTCTCAAAAAAAGTAGTTTTAAAAAATGTTTGACCTGTCCTGGAATTGGAAATGATCTTGTACTTCTGACTTCATCAGACTTCCTCTTTTAAGTAAATAATCTATGATGGATTAACAAAACCCCTGTCTAGTCTTCATGGGATGCACAAATTCACCCAGTCTCTTTACAACAACTCCAATCACAAATCTTTCCACATTGATGATTTTTCAGCATAATTTTCTTACCTGCTGAACTCCCAAAGCTTCACACCTCAGGTACCGAGTCTCACTTTCCCTTTGTCTTGCTTTCCACTTACTTTGGTTTTGATGTCAAGTTTAAACAAAATAGACTTGAAATTAGAAGTGCATTTAAACATTAACTTATTAGGGTGAGCAATCTGTTGCCGATTGTGGCATTATTTTGCAAGAGACAGAAAATTGTCTAGTCTTTGTTGAAAGGAGTCACTGCCTAGTTTTTTATGTTGTAAAATACCTGTCAGTATTTGTTACCTGTACACTTCTTTCTGCAGCACTGTTGATTCTGGATGATGTGGTGGTGTCAGACCATGTTTTATTCCATTCTTACTTAGAAATACCTCAAGCTCTTCAGACATAAACTGTTGGTCATTACATGACATCAACACCTCTGACAACACATAAGATGTAAACTGATTTCCCAAAACCTCAGTAGTTTTGACACTTGGTGTCTTGGGCAGAAACTCAACATTTATTAACCTGTTATAGCCAAAATAGTGTACTCCTCTACTTCAATGAAACCAGCATGCGTTCCACAATTATCTTAAGTTTGACCATGATTGAATGATACTTTGGATGGATCATTTCTTATTCTGGGACACACCACCATTTTTCACCAATTCTTCAGTATCTGTACCTGTTGCTGTTACATGGACCATCATTATATGCTCTTCATGTAGCTTCAACAATCTCTAAACTGTGGTGAAATAATGACTCTTAATCCCAAAGGATTTACCCTGCACTGAGTTCATTTCTACCTGAGAAATACTCCTGTAGTTTCTCACCTTTGCACTTCTCAAGCCAGCCATTCATTAAATATTTGGCTGCTTTACTGAGTACACGACTCCAAGCTGTCTGCCCAGTGTCAAACCCACTCGATGCTCCCCATTAAACTTGTATGGTTTTAATAATGGTGAGCATTCAGTAGCATAGGGTTACTTGCATGTGATTTGCTGGCACCATCTCTTTTTGTTACAGATTTCTAACTTGCCTTTTTCATCTCTCACTTCAAAAGCATGTTATTGCTGTTGCAAATCCCTGAGGGAATGTCCACGAATATTTGTGCCCTCTTATGCTGACTATCGAGATATAAATCGAACACCACCTGTCCTCTCCGGCACGCTAAAACAATATGCACAGGTAGCAACATGTGGAGAGAGGAAGATTGGGAGATGCCAAGCAGTGTGTGCCCTTCCTCACCTTTTGATCCAGCCTGCCCTTTGATGTGGTTGTATCAGACATTGGGATTCAGTTAGCAGAAATTGAGAAGCTTCTTATCAGTTAGATCAAATGGAGCCAGAAAAGAAGGAGGAAGGATATGCTTCTTCGAGATTCGCTCACCCTTTGCAGTTGAGCAGCATGACACACACATCTCACTGAGTGCATTTTTAATTTTATCTGCAACCTTGCATCTGCAATAAACAACGAAAACAGCACTGTAATCCTTTCTTCTTCATCCTGCTTCAGTGACAAAAGCAATCAGGAAATACTTGACAGAACAGAGGGGAGAAACATCAAGAGCTTCTATTTAACCTGGTGAAACACATTTGTATTTTCATTAACCAAATCCCTGCAATGATATCATGGGATATTGAAGAGCAATGGCTTCACATGGTTACAGTGAGCAGACATGTTAACCTGCTTATTTTAAAGACTTCAAACTTTCTGCTCAATTTGCAAAGAAAGAACTTTTAGCATCATCCTATAGGTCCTAGTGCATTGCTTCTCAAATTTTGTCCCATTACGATACCATTTCAGCGCTTTTGTATTAACCTGACTCCCAGATTTTGAGAGTGGGGCGGAGGGAGATTGCTACAAATGGGCTTGTGATAGCATTAGGGAGTGGATTTACTGGTGGGTTGTGGGAGCAGGAGGAGTATGCTATGGATTTATGAGGACTGTGGAGGATGAAATAACTCCACGGGGGCCAGTATCCCATCACCAAGTCACCCTTTATTTATATGTGAAGAGTCCTTGACACTGATCCAGCTCCTTCAGAGCCAGATCTCAGAGGGAACAGGACTTCTGATATAAAACTGAAAGAACTGTGGATGCTGTAGATGAAACAAGAACAGAAATTGCTGGAAAAGCTCAGCAGGTCTGGCAGCGTGTGTGTGTGTGTACGTTCGTGCATGTGTGCGTGCGTAGCGGTCAGGATAATATGGTACATAAGGGAGTGGCAAACAAACAGACCTATGGTTTGTTTTCATTGAGAAAGATACAGGGATCTCTCAGAACTGGAGATCCAAGTAGCTAGGGAGAATGAGGAGTTTATGTAAATTAGTGTTCCTAAGATATTGTACTGGAGGAATTAATGGGGCTGCAAGTCGATAAATCCCCAGGACCTGACGGTCAACATCCCAGGGGGTTGAAGGAGGTGACTGTAGAGATAGTTGATGAGTTGGGGATTTTCTTTGGAAGTTGTATCGATTCTGGAATAATTCCTGTGTTATGGCCTCATATATTCAAGGCTGAAATAGACATATTTTAAATTAGTAAGGGAATCAAGAATGTTCTGGTTAGTTAAGCATTGCTGTAATTATGTGTGTAGTGGGTGTACTGAGGCATCTCTGAATGCTACGTGCTGTCTCGGAAGAGCTTGATCTGGTTGCATTTTGTGCATTGTCAAGTTTGAATTTTTATGCATTGTACCTTTGCAGATTTTATGAATAAGATCTTTTGGGAAAATATTTCAGAAAATAATTATGCAATGCATGGTTTCTGTTAGCCATTTTGCTATTGTGAAGTCAGCCCTCCAACTCACGGCACGGTGGCTCAGTGGTTAGCACTGTTGCCTCACAAAGCCAGGGGCCCGGGTTCAATTCCACCCTCGGGCGACTGTCTGTGTGGAGTTTGCACATTCTCGCCGGGTTTCCTCCGGGTGCTGTGGTTTCCTCCCACAGTCCAAAGATGTGCAGACTAGGTGGATTGGCCATGCTAAATTACCCGTAGCATTCAGGGATGTGTAGATTAGGTGGGTTAGAGGGGGACGGGTCTGGGTAGGATGCTCTGAGGGTCGGTGCAGACTTGTTGGGCTGAAGGGTGTTTCCACACAGTAGGGATTCTATGATAATGATGAAACTCTAAAACTGAACAGCTGTCAGCATATGTACGGACATTTAAATGAACAAGAACATTTATAACAGAATCAGAAATTGCTGGAAAAACTCAGCAGATCTGGCAGCATCTGTGGAGAGAAAGCAGAGTTACTGTTTCGAGTCCGGTGACTCTTCTTCAGAACAGATCATTTATAAAGTGTCGTTGTAAATTTCAAGTGGATACATGGATAGCCTAATATTTCCTTCCTTGACATGGCATTGATTTATAGCCAGGAAAATTATTCCTATTCAAGTTTTTATCCCTATTCCCTTTTGAAACCAACTATTGAATCTAATCCTACTGCCCTTTCAGACAGGGTCTCCCACATCACAATTTGCTACACAAAACAAAATTCCCCTCATCTTTCTTTTGCTATTTCTGTACCATGTCCACAACCTCTTGTGTGATACCACCATCAAGTGCATCTTCCCTTCCCTTTCAGCATTCTCAGAGTCCACTCCCTTCACACCACCCTCTCTGCTCCACTCCTCCATCCCTCCCAACAGCTTCTCCCTGTCCACAGCATCCTTCAAAGTAAACATATGAATTCCATCACATGCCCTTTCACCTCCTCACTTCTCAGCATATAAGACCCCAAATACTACTTGCAGGTGAAACAGCAATTCACTATTATTTTGTTCCATTTTAGCCAATTGTATTCTCTGTTCGCAGTGCATTCCCCTCCACCATGGGCAGTCCAAGCACAGACTGAATGACCACTTTGCAGAACACCTCCATTCAGTTCATAACCATAACCCACACCAGTTGCCAGTAATGTTATTTCTCTGCCTTGCTCCTTCTGACGTCTCTGCCCTTGACCTGCTGCAGTGTGCCAGTGAAGCTCAACCCCAGCTTGAAGGGCAGAACCTCATCTTTCCACTGAGCATTCTGCAGGTTTCTGACTCCAGCCTGAGTTCAATTTTAGATCATAACCACTGTCTCTTTTTTTATTTATTGTTCCTTTGACTGTTTGCACTTTTCTTGTGTTTCTCCTGTATATGTTTTATTTGCTTTTGGAGACAGCCATCCCACCATTCACACCTCCTCTGTGCATATCTTTTGCTTATTTGCTTGTTCCATTGTCACTCCATTTGGCTTTGTACTGTTAAATATTTTGTCATTTAACCTCTCCTCTCTTTGACATTGTTGCACACCTTCCTTTGTTTTTTCTTTCCTATCTGCCCACACTGCCCACTTTCAATGACATAAAACATTTCTAACTTCACCCAGGTGAAAGGTCACAGACCTGAAACTTTGGTCTGAATTTTACCAGGCCTTTGGCATTGTGTTGAGGAGTGAGGAAGCTGGCAAAGTTGCATGGGATGTTGTTGGGAGGCATGCCTAATGTCTTCCCACTGTTCCCATTTTGCCAGCAGTGGGAAATGTGGCAGATTACGCACCTCCCAAGAGTCCAGTTGAGCCACATAAGTGACCAATTAAAGGCCTCTTTTTGTTTCTGATTTCCAGCATCTGCAGTTCCTTCAGTTTTTAATTGAAGGCCTCTTCTTGCCTTCACTGGCATTTTACAAGCAGCTGGTAAGGGCTCTCCATCATTAGAGGAGACTGCAGGTAAACCCTGGGGGTTTCCAGAGGGCTCTGGACTAAGGCTGTGGGAGGATATTTCCTTTCTATGGCACATCTAAGGATCCCAGCAGCAGTGGCTGTCCTTGTGGCAAAGATGTTATCTACCGCCTGGACCCTAACTCCCACCCTCTTTGCTTGCCTAGCCTGCAGACTCCACTTGCCTTCAGGGTCAAATTTTATCAAGGCATTGTTTTCCACCAGGTGCAATGCCAGCAATGGCCACCATAGGAATTGGGTGCTGGTGAGCTGCTGAACCTCTGATGACCATAGATAACAAGGTGTGTAGCTGGATGAACACAACAGGCCAGGCAGCATCAGAGGAGCAGGAAAGCTGACATTTTGGGTCTGGACCCTTCTTCAGAAATTTCGGCAGTTCCTACTATCTCTGATGACCACCCTCAATAGGGGGCAACCCTGGCAACAGCCTCTTGATTGGCTGCTGCTCACAAAACAGAATTCCATTCCTGCTGCTCATTGAAGCTGGTCACCTTGTGGACCCAGTCCTCCCTCCCCCAGTTACTGTCCCAGCAATGGAACATCTCTGACTTTGTAATATTCAGTCCATTAGCTCTGTGTCCATGTCTACAAGTGCAGCCTGACTGGCTGAGTATTTAGATCATTTTCTATAATTAACTTTAGTTATCTCTGGTGCCTTGATCAATATTTATCTCCAAGCTAACCTTACAAAAATATTTCATAAGTACTTCAATAAAGTGCTTTGAGATGCCTGATGTTCATGGCACCAAAGTTGAATGTAAATGCAGCCTTAACTACTAAACAGTTAACTGTAACAAGTGTAGGCATTGGGATAGGCTCGTAAATAGGGTGCCACCTGCTATCAAATATTTAGTTACTGACTGGTCACCTGTAGCTACAGTAAATATGCATTATAAAATGCCCATTGAACCTAAGAATAGCAGAGGTAGATTAACTATTATTCAGTGCCTGAAAGATTATTTGCTGGTCGCTGAGGTTTCTTTAATGTGGAGAGTTTCAAGCTTTGCGTGGAATACTCACCTTTCCCAGAGGATGGCGGCTGTTAAAATCTGGAAGGTGCGATCTAGGGAACAGTTGCACAGGGAAATTTATTGTGAGGTAAGTAGATAGAGTGAGAGTGAGGCAACCGCTGCTGGTGATAATCCCCTGAAATATTACCGTTGTGGTTTTGACTTTACAGCTGTCTCTTGAGCTGTCATCAGGAATTTTCTTGGATCGCAAGTTTGGAATTCCTGTGGCTGGAAACTCAGTCTACAGAAAATGTGTTTGAAATCGACTGCTGCAAGATACAAGTAGTTCTGCTGTAACGCGTGTTTCATTAACACGAATCGGCTGTAATGCGATTGATGAATGGTGGGCGCTGTTTGGATAACATGAGCTTTCTACTGTACAGGTATAGAAATTTCCCTATAACATGATTTTCTATGGTGATTTTCTATAGCATGAGGTCACACAAGAATGCAACTATCGTGTTATAGGAGAACTATCTGTATAGTGCCTAACACTGAGCACCAGTAGAACAGTTTGTAACCCATCTGCCTTCACGATGCTAGCACAGAGAGGGCACTAACCTTGGATGGCCATATTCTAGTCCAAAAGTACACTGTATTTTAACAGAGTCCAAGTCAACACTTTTAGTAGGAGCTTTATTTTAGTTAACCATACTCCATTTAACTCTCACCCACTGATTACTAGCTCTCCGTATTTGTATAACCAATCCAAATCTATTTAGCTCTTAACTAGGATGTTATTAAACTGGAAAGGGTGCAACAACATTTACAAGGATGTTACCAAGCCTGAAGGGTTTGAGTTACAAGGAGAGGCTGGACAGGCTGGGGCTATTTTCACTGGAGCGTAGGAAGCTGAGGGGTGACCTTATACGACATGACAACAGATTGTATTACCATTTTTTCTTTGTATATTAAAGTTCCAAGCTTTCTTCTTTCAGTACGTCCAGCAGTTTCTTGGAACTTGGTCCTTTCTGTGTAAAACAATCACCTGGCTGCTGCTATCCATCCATTTCAATTTGGAGATTTCTCCATTCTCCAGCATTTGTTTAAAAATCGACCTCAGTCTTTCCTCATTCACATTTCATCGACTGTACATTATTCCACAGTGACTTATTATTGATGCAGCACTCAGTGGATATTGCTGCTGAATCCCTTTTTAGAATTTCTTCCATTATTTTCACTAAGAAAAATGCCATAACCACCCTCTCAGCAAGAGTGAATGTTCTTACTATTTTTTTTTAACAATTCTTTTAATCTTTCTAACTTCCCAAGCTTAAGGGCAGCATTTATTGCTCTTTCCCATTAGAAGGATAATTAGCATTCTTGCACTCGAATGCATCACAGAGATTTGCATATGAAGCGTCACTAAAAACAAGTTACATGTTCCTGACATCTAATGATGACAATTCCAAAACGTAATGCTCCATTTTTAATTTTTTCAATGTTTTGCATGCCTGAATAATATCTTCTACCTTAGGATTTTTCATATTTGTACTCAACTCCAAGATTTCAAAACCACCCTCTGGCCTAATTTGGGTGCCCAGGCAATTCAGCTAGCCAATTAGACTTCACAATTCCTCCATTTCAGTTATGAAAGCTGCTGTATCTTTTCGTGAGGCCCTACTTTGACTAATAGCAATGGGGCTAATGTTTTCCAAATAAGACTGGTGGTACAATGTGACACTTGATCCATTCTGCCTGATTTCCAATCCAATGGATTAGAAGCTGCAGAAGCCTGATTTCCAAATCTGAATTCAGCCCATTTATGTCAATATTTTCAAATTCACTGCTCCCACCCCGCAAAAAAATCATCTCCATGTATCATAAAGATGTCTGAAGGCTGCCCCTCATGGTGTCAGTAAAACATCATGGGTTTGCTTTTAACTGAACACAGCCCAATTTTAATAAGACAGACCTTACTGAGAAGTACCAAGCTCTCGAGACATCACTTATGCCATATATAGAATAGAATCCCTACAGTGTGGAAACAGGCCCTTCGGCCCAACAAGTCCACACCAACCCTTGGAGCATCCTATCCAGACCTATCCCTCTATAACCCACCTAAGCAACACATCCCTGAACACTATGGGCAATTTAGCACTGCCAATCCACCTAGCATGCACATCTTTGGACTGTGGGAGGAAACCAGAGTACCCGATTGTGGTTCTAATGATATTACCAAAGCACCACCATCTCCACAAGCTTGTCAGCACTATGGCTCAGTGATCCTGTGATCTTTTACTTATAAATTCTGTCTGATACTACCACTCTCACTAAAACCTGAAGAAGAAGTGAGGCTCTGAAAGCTTGTGTTTTCAAACCTGTTGGACTATAACACGTTGTCGTGTGATTTCTGACCTTATGAACAGCACACTTGGGGAGGCGAAGGCCTAGTAGTCTTATTGCTGGACTGTTAATTCAGAGACCCACATAATGTTCTAGGGATCCAAATCTCAACACGGCTGATGGCGGAATTTGAATTCAATAATTGAAAAAAGCTGGAATTAAGGGTCTAATGATGACTGTGAACCCAGTGTTGGTTGTTGTAAAAACTCATCTGGTTCACCAATGTCCCCTAGGGAAAGAAACTGCCACCCTTACCTGGTCTGGCCCATATGCGACTCCAGACCCACGGCAATGTGGTTGGCTCTGAACTGCTCTCTGGGCGATTGGGGATGGACAACAAAATCTGGTCCAATCAGCTACACCCTCATCCCAATGAATAAAGGGAAAAAAGCTTCAAGTGAGGCTTACTTTGACTGGAGAATTGTGTGCTTTCACGATAAGTTGTTTAGAGTTTGATCAATAGTACCACAGAGAATGAGCCTGAGGCCTATGTTCCAAGACTACAGGGCCCTATGGGGAGAATGAATACTTCTGCTGAGAGGACATACACTTCCAGAACATATATGTTTATTTAACTTCCAGAATGTTTTTTTATTCACATACCCCATTGATAAAGAGGTTTTCTGCTGCTGCATTCATCACTATTATGTTCATATTGACACAAAACTCTTACATTAATTATTAGGAAATTTCCACCCATTATCAGTGAGAAATTTTGCTGGTGATCCAAATCCAATTCCAATCCACTTTTTCATTGCCTTATCTACAATTATTTTCTTATCTTTACTATGTACTGACAAAATCTGTTGCCAAAATGGCAAAATACAAAAGGAAAATGCTTTTTCTTCAGACAGTACTTTAAATCCAGAGCCTCTACCTTGTTGACATCTCTCGCTAAGGGCCGACTAACAATAGGTTGTGATAGTGTCCTTCAATGTTGACATTAAAATTGAGAATTTAGCTTTGAACAGAAGCTGGCTTTTCAAAAAAAAATGGGAGAACAAAGACAGGTGTTTGCTATTGGGAACTGGCCTGAAAAGGTAATACCGCTTAGGGTGGTATGATGGCTCAGTGGTTAACACTGCTGCCTCACAGCGCCAAGGACCTGGGTTCGATTCCACCCTCGGGTGACTGACTGTGTGGAGTTTGCACATTCTCCCCGTGCCAGAGTGGGTTTCCTCCAGATGCTCTGGTTTCCTCCCACAGTCCAAAGATGTGCAGGCTAGGTGGATTGGCCTTGCTAAATTGCTCATAGTGTTCAGGGATGTGTAGATTAGGTGGGTTATAGAGGGATGGGTCTGGGTGGGATGCTCTGAGGGTCGGTGTGGACTTGTTGGGCCGAAGGGACTGTTTCCACACTGTAGGGATGCTATGAATCTATGATGAGGTTAATTACTGCTCTCAGGATACTTTAGACGATTTGACACTGAATTGTTGCTTTGCTCAGGGACTGACAGCTGGTTGGATGTTGAATTGGTCAACCAAGGGACGACCGCTGATTCCCAGCCAACCACAGACAATGAAAAAGAGACAAAACAGAGGGTGAACTGTTTCTGTAGCTCTCTCTCTCTCTGGTTTCACTACAGTTATTGACTCTTTGAATGTTCTGAGAAGAGAATCCCAGTCTGTAGGAAGTGTGTGAATAATTCTGGAGGTCTGCTGAGGCTGTTAGATTGACTGTTTACTTCAGAATTCAAGCAAGATATGCAGAGACCAAGTGGCTGTAATACACTCCATTGTCCATGGATTTCATGAAGGCTGGTATTCATCATTGAAACAGTTATTAACTATCAAATTATGATACTTTTATTTCTTTTCAAATTTATCCCTTTATTTTGTCTATTTGTCTGCCAGTGTGCGAGTGGGGCTTTATGATCAAAGAAGCTTGGGCTTAGATTGTAGATATTAGTTAGACTGCCTCTTAGTTTCCCTACTCTAATTTTCTGCTGAAGTTACCTCCTCAATAATAAAGTAACTTTTGTTTAAGTAATAAACTTGGTGTCCAAGATACGTTATTTGTAAAGACTAGCTAAAAACAATTGAGCAAATTTGAGGATCATTGAGTGTTTTCATTTCATTGTGTTGCAAATCCAATGGTAGTGAGGCTGAATTGGCTTGCTATCCTTGTGTCATACCACTGCACTCTGAGAATTTCTGTGGTTTGTTCACTTGTTGTAAATCCGAAGTTCTCTTAACCTCTGTAAATTATCAACAACATTTCTATTCTCAAAGAACAAAGAAAATTACAGCACAGGAACAGGCCCTTTGGCCCTCCAAGCCTGCACCAATCCAGATCCTCTATCTAAACCTGTCGCCTATTTTCCAAGGCTCTGTATCCCTCTGCTCCCTGCCCATTCATGTATCTGTCTAGATACATCTTAAATTACGCTATCATGCCTGCCTCTACCACCTCCGCTGACAACGCGTTCCAGGCACCCACCACCCTCTGCATAAAGAACTGTCCACGCATATCTCCCTTAAACTTTTCCCCTCTCACCTTGAAATCGTGACCCCTAGTAATTGAGTCCCCCACACTGGGAAAAAGCTTCTTGCTATCCAACCTGTCTATAGCTCTCATGATTTTGTAGACCTCAATCAGGTACCCCCCTCAACCTCCGTCTTTCTAATGTAAATAATCCTAATCTACTCAACCTCTCTTCATAGCTAGCGCCCTCCATACCAGGCAACATCCTGGTGAACCTCCTCTGCACCCTGTCCAAAGCATCCACATCCTTTTGGTAATGTGGCAACCAGAACTGTATGCAGTATTCCAAATGTGGTCGAACCAAAGTCCTATACAACTGTAACATGACCTGCCAACTCTTGTACTCAATGCCCCGTCTGATGAATGAAAGCATGCTGTATGCCTTCTTGACCACTCTATCGACCTGCGTTGCCACCTTCAGGGTACAATGGACCTGAACACCCAGATCTCTCTGTGCATCAATTTTCCCCAGGGCTTTTCCATTTACCGTATAGTTCGCTCTTGAATTGGATCTTCCAAAATACATCACCTCGCGTTTGCCTGGATTGAACTCCATCTGCCATTTCTCTGCCCAACTCTCCAATCTGTCTATATTCTGCTACATTCTCCGAAAGTCCCCTTCACTATCTGCTACTCCACCAATCTTAGTGTAATCTGCAAACTTGCTAATCAGACCATCTGTACCTTCCTCGAGATCATTTATGTATATCACAAACAAGAGTGGTCCCAACATGGATCGCTGTGGAACACCACTGGTCACAGTTCTCCATTTTGAGAAACTCCTTTCCACTACAACTCTCTGTCTCCTGTTGCCCAGCCAGTTTTCTATCCATCTAGCTAGTACACCCTGGACCCCATGCGACTTCACTTTCTCCATCAGCCTACCATGGGAACCTTATCAAACGCCTTACTGAAGTCCATGTATATGACATCTACAACCCTTCCCTCATCTATCAACTTTGTCACCTCCTCAAAGAATTCTATCAAGTTTGTAAGACATGACCTTCCCTGCATAAAACCATGCTGCCTATCACTAATAAGCCCATTTTCTTCCAAATGTAAATAGATCCTATCCCTTAGTATCTTCTCCAGCAGCTTCCCCACCACTGACGTCAGGCTCCCTGGTCTATAATTACCTGGATTATCCTTGCTACCCTTCTTAAACAAGGGGACAACCTTAGCAATTCTCCAGTCCTCTGGGACCTCACCTGTGCTCAAGGATGCTGCAAAGATATTTGTTAAGGCCCCAGCTATTTCCTCTCTCGCTTCCCTCAGTAACCTGGGATAGATCCCATCCAGACCTGGGGACTTGTCCACCCTAATGCCTTTTAGAATACCCAACACTTCCCCCCCTCCTTATGCTGACTTGACCTAGGGTAATCAAACATCTATCCCTAACCTCAACATCAGTCATGTCCCTGTCCTCAGTGAATACCGACGCAAAGTACTCATTAAGAATCTCACTCATTTTCTCTGACTCCTCGCATAACTTCCCTCCTTTGTCCTTGAGTGGGCCAACCCTTTCTCTAGTTACCCTCTTGCTCCTTATGTACGAATAAAAGACTTTGGGATTTTCCTTAACCCTATTTACCAAAGATATTTCATGACCCCTTTTAGCCCTCTTAATTCCGCGTTTCAGGTTGGTCCTACTTTCCCAATATTCTTCCAAAGCTTCGTCTGTTTTCAGGTATGCTTCCTTTTTCCTCTTTGCTAGTCTCACAATTTCACCTGTCATCCATGGTTCCCTAATCTTGCCTTTTCTATCCCTCATTTTCACAGGGACATGTCTGTCCTGCACTCTAATCAACATCTCTTTAAAAGCCTCCCACATGTCAAATGTGGATTTACCCTCAAACAGCTGCTCCCAATCCACATTCCCCAGCTCCTGCCGAATTTTGCTATAGTTGGCCTTCCCCCAATTCAGCACTCTTCCTTTAGTACCACTCTCGTCTTTGTCCATCAGTATTCTAAAACTTACGGAATTGTGATCGCTATTCACAAAATAATCCCCTACTGAAACTTCAACCACCTGGCCGGGCTCATTCCCCAACGCCAGGTCCAGTATGGCCCCTTCCCGAGTTGGACTATTTACATACTGCTCTAGAAAACCCTCCTGAATGCTCCTTGCAAATTCTGCTCCATCTAAACTCCTAACACTAAGTGAATTCCAGTCAATGTTGGGAAAATTAAAATCTCCCATCACCACTACCCTGTTGCTCCTACATCTTTCCATAATCTGTCTACATATTTGTGCTTCTATCTCACGCTCACTGTTGGGAGGCCTGTAGTACAGCCCCAACATTGTTACCACACCCTTCCTATTTCTGAGCTGTGCCCATATTGCCTCACTGCTCGAGTCCTCCATAGTGCCTTCCTTCAGCACAGCTGTGATATCCTCTTTGACCAGTAATGCAGCTCCTCCACCCCTTTTAACTCCCTCTCTATCCTGCCTGAAGCATCTATGTCCTGGGATATTTAGTTGCCAATCTTGCCCTTCCCTCAACCAAGTCTCAGTAATAGCAATAACATCGTGCTCGCAGGTACTAATCCAAGCCCTAAGTTCATCTGCCTTACCTACTACACTTCTCGCATTAAAACAAATGCACCTCAGACCACCTGTCCCTTTGCGTTCATCATCTGCTGTCTGCCTCCTCTTCCCCTTAGTCACACTGACTTCATTATCTAATTCCTTACAGGCTTTAGTTACTACCTCCTTACTGTGCACTAACCTCCTCGGCACATTAGTTTAAACCCTCCCTAACAGCGTTAGCAAAAGCAGCCCCTAGGACATTAGTTCTAGTCCTGCCCAGGTGTAGACTGTCCGATTTGTAATAGTCCCACCTCCCCCAGAACCGGTCCCAGTGTCCCAAAGATCTGAACCCCTCCCTCCTGCACCATCTCTCAAGCCACTCATTTATCCTGCCTATTCTTTCATTTCTCCTTTGACTAGCAAGTGGCACTGGTAGCAATCCTGAGAATACTACCTCTGAGGTCCTACTTTTTAACTTGGCTCCTAACTCTCTAAATTCTGCTTGTAGGACCTTATCCCGTTTATTACCTATATCATTGGTGCCTATATGCATCACGACAGCTGGCTGTTCACCCTCCCCCTTCAGAATGTCCTGCAGTCGATCTGAGACATTCCTGACCGTGCACCTGGGAGGCAACATACCATTTGGGAGTCTCGTTTTCGACCACAGAACTGCCTATCTACTCCCCTTACAATCGAATCCCCTATGACTATAGCCATTCCACTCTTTTTCCCACCCTTCTGTACAGCAGAGCCAGCCACTGCCCAAATATATCAGTTCACTCACCTTCCCAGAGCACAATTCAACCGCTCCCACTCAGCTCCGCTGCCGAAATGAAGAACTTACCTTCGCGGCAGCCCCCCCCCGGTCCTCGCTCTCACCGCTCCCATTGCTGCTGCTGCAAAAAATGGAGGCCGCTGATTGCACGAGGTAAGTATTTAAATGGGAAACTTACCTCCCAGCAGCCGCCTGGTCCTAGCTCTCACCGCTCCCACTGCTACTCCCTCATTTCCATTAGTTATAATTCACCTTTTGTACTGTCACTTGCAACCTGTATCTAGGCAGTCTTGTTTATTACCATCGTGTTCTCCATTTCCTGTAGCATCACCAGTTGCCCCCTTTGTGATATGAACACTGCTGAGAAGGAATGTTTTGCTGGGTTTTTTTTAGTGTTTCTGACATTTGTTCTAGCAGTGCATGTTTATCTGCAAGTTTAACTCCTGTCAAAACTAGAAGTCTTTCCCTACT
This sequence comes from Rhincodon typus, assembly GCF_021869965.1. Taxonomy (NCBI): domain Eukaryota; kingdom Metazoa; phylum Chordata; class Chondrichthyes; order Orectolobiformes; family Rhincodontidae; genus Rhincodon; species Rhincodon typus. The sequence goes on from NC_063350.1 coordinate 56,272,933, forward strand.
TGATACTTTGACAGAGTCCTATAACTTGAATGCCAGCACAGAACAGTGAATTTCCAAATGAAACTTTTGCTGTCTTGCATACAATCTACTGAATTTCATTATGTACTCTTCTGTAGTACTGTCCTCAGTCTCTAAATTTGTCAAAGTTTGATCACAACTCATAAGTTGTTAATAGATTGGCTTTTTGGTCAATTTTATCCATTTAAGTTAACAATCTATCCAACTCTTCATCAGTGTTCAAATCATCAGGCTCCTGTTCTGAAAAATACTATACTTCTTATCCTGCTTCGATTTGATAATTAAAGTGCTCAGGCCATAAGAAGGGTCTAGGCCCAAAACGTCAGCTTTCCTGCTCCTCTGATGCTGCTTAGCCTGCTGTGTTCATCCAGCTCTACACCTTGTTATCTCAGATTCTCCAGCATCTGCAGTTCCTACTATCTCCCAGGCCATATCTTGTTCCCTCGTTGGTAAAGAAGTAAGCTAGATCCACACTGTAATTTCACTCTTCCACTGGTCTTAAGGCTCATTTTCAAAAACAGGGATGGGTAATCACACCCTGAAACTACATTTTGACTCAATCATCCTCTGCTACTGATGTTATACTCTGAAAGATAATTGTATTTAAACAGAATTCGAGTTGACACTTTTCATGAGAACTTTATTTCACAGTTAACCACGTTCCATAATATCAAAACCCTCCCCCCACTGATTGCTAGCTCCTCATATTTATACAACCAATTCTCACCCTATTAACCCTGAATTAAAATATCTGTCAGCTATTTCCTCATTCCATTAGGTCTCAGGCATTCCTTCAGACAATATTAGATGAAATGGAGACAGGAGCACAATTCCCACCTCAGTTATTTAGGTGTCACCTTGGCAGAACCTTCACAGAGCAACAGTACATCGTCAAGACAAAAGATTGATGAAGGAAGAGCAGTGGACATGGTCTATCTGGACTTCAGTAAGGTGTTTGACAAGGTTCCTCATGGTACACTGGTTATCAAGGTTAGATGACATGGAATACAGGGAGGACTAGCCATTTGGATACATAACTGGCTTGAAGGTAGGAGACAGAGGGTGGTGGTGGAGGGTTGCTTGTCAGACTGGAGGCCTGTGACCAGTGGTGTGCCACAAGGATCGGTGCTGGGTCCACTGCTTTTCATCATTTATGTAAATGATTTGAATGTAAATATAGGAGGCATGGTTAGTAAATTTGCAGATGACACCAAAATTGATGGTGTAATGGACGGTGAAGAAGGTTATCTCAGATAACAACAGGACCTTAATCTGATGGGACGATGAGCCGAGGAGTGGCAGATGGAGTTTAATTTAGATAAATGAGCAGTGCTGCATTTTGGTAAGGCAAATCAGGGCAGGGCTTACATACTTATGAGTAAGGGCCTGGGGAGTGTTGCCCAACAAAGAGACCTTGGAATGCAGGTTCATAGTTTCTTGAAAGTGAAGTTGCAGGTAGACAGGATAGTGAATAAGGCATTTGGTATGCTTGCCTTTATTGGTCAGTTCATTGATCAGTTGGGAGGTCATGTTGTGGCTGTACAGGACATTGGTCAGGCCACTTTTGGAATATTGTGTTCAATTATGGTCTCCCAGATATGGGAAAGATGTTGTGAAGCTTGAAAGGATTCAGAAAAGATTTACAAGGATGTTGCCTGGGTTGGAGATTTTAAGCATAGGAAGAGGCTGAATAGGCTGGGAGTATTTTCCCTGGGGTGTGGGACGCTGAGGGGTGACCTTATAGAAGTTTATAAAATCATGAGGGGCATGGATAGGGTGAATAGCCAAGGTCTTTTCCCTAGGGTAGGGGAGTCCAAAATTAGAGAGGACAGGTTTAAGGTGAGAAGGGAAAGATTTAAACGGGACCTAAAGGGCAACTTTTTTTCTCAGGGCATGGTGCGTGTATAGAATGAGCTGCCAGAGGAAGTGGTGGAGGCTGGTACAATTACAACATTTAAAAGGCATCTGGGTTGGTACATGAATAGGAAGGGTTTGGACAGACATGGGCAAAATGCTCGCAAATGGGAATAGATTAATTTAGGATATCTGGTCAGCATGGATGAGTTGGACCGAAGGGTCTATATATTTCCAAGACTCAATGACTCTAAGTCTGCAGAAAAAATTAAAACCTGCAGCAGCCTCCTTATGATTCTGCCTGGTACCTGACGGGCAATGAGGGCCTTTGCCCTTAAAGTCAACACCTGAAGAAGGAGCAAGGCTCTGAAACCTTGTGTTTTTAAATGAACCTGTTGGACTGTAACCTGGTATCCTGTGATTTCTAACCTTAGAGTCATAGTCATAGAGATATACAGCACAGAAACAGACCTTGACCAATGATTCCTCACCATGAGTCCAGACACATGGAACAACCATGGGGACCAGTATTGCACCCCAATATGCTGACATTTTCATGCACAAGTTCAAACAAGACTTCTTTGTTGCGCAAGACCTCAGACCAACGTTATACACCAGATACATTAACAATATTTTCTTCTTTTGGACTCATGGTGAGGAATCACTGAAACAACTACACAGTGATATCAACAAGTTTCATCCCAACATCAGACTTACCATGGACTACTCTGTACAATCAGTCTCATTCTTGGACACACACATCTTCATCAAGGACTAACACTTCAGTACCTCACTCTACCGCAAGCCTAAGGATAACCTCACCATGCTGCACTTCTCTAGCTTCCACCCTAAGCATATTACAACAGCCATCTCATTCAAACAAACCCTACACATACACAGGACCTGTTTGGATGAGAAGGAACGCAACGGACACCTGAAGGTGTTGAAGGACGCCCTCATAGGAACGGAATACGAAGTTCAACTCATCGATCACCAGTTCCAATGGGCCACAGTGAAAAACCGTAATGACCTCCTCAGAAGACAGACACGGGATATGACCGATAGGGTACCCTTTGTCGTCCAGTACTTCCCAGGAGCGCAGAAATGACGCCATGTTCTCCGTAGCCTTCAACACATTATCGATGATGATGAGCACTTCGCCAAGACTTTCCCCACACCTCCACCTCTCATCTTCAAACAACTGCCAAACATTAAACACACCAATGTTCACAGAAAACTATCCACCCTTTGGGACAACACAATACACCCTCTGCAAGACATGTCAGATCTTCGACATGAACACTACCATCGCACATGGGAACACCACCCACCACGTGCACGGCAGATACTCATATGACTCAGCCAATGTTGGCTATCTTGGACGCTGCAGGCAAGGATGCCCCGATGCATGGTATATTGGTGAAACCATGCAGATGCTGCGACAACAGATGAATGGACACCACACAACAATCGCCAAAACAGGGATGTTCCCTCCGGGGGAGAACACTTCAGTGATCAAGGCCATTCAGCCTCGGATCTATGGGTAAACGTCCTCCAAGATGGACTTTGAGATACACAACAACACAGAGTCACCGAGCAAAGGCTGATAGCCAAGTTCAGCCTCAACCGGGATCTTGGGCTCATGTCGCACTACAGGTGACCCCACAATATTGTACACTCTCACAGATACACTCACACGCACGCATATACATGCACGCACACATGCACGCACACACGCACGCACACACAAACCCTCTCTCACACACACAAACCCTCTCTCACACACACACACACACACTCCCTCAGATTCACTCATACTCTCTTTCAAACATAAATCTCTGGGGTGAATTTGCATTTGCAGATATATTCTATTTTGTTCAAAATATGCACAATTTGTAGACATAGTCAATCAATGGGGCATTTTATAAATTCCTGCTTCGGAAATAAAACCAGTCTGACTCCAGGTTAAAACAGACAGATTCTAAATAAGGCCTCACACCTAAAATGCATTGTCTGACCTGAGATGTCACCTTTTGTATACAATGATAAGACCTTTAGTTATCTCAGGGCAGGGACTTGAAGGAATTCTACGATTTACATTTTAATCAATTGAAACCTGCATCTTCTTTCTAACTGATTAAAGATTTAACAGGAGGGGGTCAGCCAGCCATTTTAGGTTTATTCAATACATTCGCATCAGTGGTATGATTGTTTGATCTTTTACTTGTAAATTCTGTGCCTTGATACCTCCTCTCTCACTACACCTGAGGAAGGAGCAACTCTCCGAAAGCTAGAGTTTTCAAATAAACCTGTTGTATTATAATCTGGTGTCGTGTGATTTTTGACCTTGTCCAACCCAGTCCAAAACCGGCACCTCCACATCATGTATTCCATTTCGTGTGTGTTCTGCCCAAAGACAAGTCCCTTATTCAGAGTCTGCTAAGGCTTTGTTCAGAACTTTGTTTGCTGTTGGTGGTAATTTAGTCAGTGGTGGTTTGCCATTGCCTCTGTTCTCATAGGCAGGGTGAGGAGGTAGATCCCAATTCAATGTCACCTGCTGCAGATATCAAACCCATTAAATTTCACTATCCCCATTTCATTTACAAAGTTGTTGTTAGGCTGTTGTCACAGTTGCCATTCCTGATTGCCCTGTTAAGGTGTTGATGGAGCTTGTCCCTGATGCATTGTAGTTGGTGTGGTGTATTGGTCTGTACCCACAATGTGGCCAGGTGGGAGCTCCGGCAATCCTGACCTCAAGCTAGATCTGCAATTAGAGTCATACAGTCATACAGCATGGAAACAGACCTTTTGGTCCAACTCATCCGCACCAACCAAACATCCCAATCTGACCTAGCTTGCCAACATTTGACCCATATCCCTCTAAACCCTTCCTGTTTGGATACCCATCCAGATGCCTTTTAAATGTTGTAATTGTACAAGTCTCCACAACTTCATTTGGCTCATTCCATAAATACATCACCCTCTGCATGAAAAAATTACCCCTCAGGTCCTTTTTAAATTATTCCCCCCTCACCTTAAATCTATGCCCCCTAGTTTTGGACTCCCCTACCCTGGGAAAAAGACCTTGGCTATTTACCCTATCCATGCCTCTCATGATTTTATTAAATTTATAAGGTCACTCCTCAGCCTCTGGGGGAAAAAGCCCCAATCTATTTAGCCTCTTCCTATAGCTCAAACCCTCCAATCCCAGCAACATCCTTGTAAATCTTTCCCACACTTTTTCAAGTTTAACAACATCTTTCTTATAGCAGGATGACCAGAATTGAATACTCTAAAAGTCCTGATCAGCTTTATGATGAAAGAAATTGGAGCCTCTATCATCATTGTCCATAGCTCTAGAACAGAACACATAGGTAAAAGAGTCTGTGAACACAAAAACACGGACTCCTTGAGTGTCTGTAACACAAGCAGCATCACTTCCCAATCAGTCTATCCTTTCAGAATCAGCTGATTGTGTGCCTCAACATGCTGTGTGCTGATGGAGCTTGCAGTAAGAAGAACTATTTCCACAAGCTCTGTTATCTTATCACAACCTTTCTATCAGAGCCACTGACAGCTGGGGGTGATAAAGACAAGAGGTTTTAATGACCTTGCAGATAGCAGACAGGTTTGATGAAGGTCAACCTGCAGGTCTATTCACACTGCCAGTAAGGCCAGCAGGTACAGCTACAGTGAGGCTGTGGAGGAGGTCTTTTCATTTTGTCAGTAGGACAACCATTGCTCCAAACATTTGGAGAATGTGTTTTGTGGGAGCTGGGGGACCTGTGCAGGAAGTTACAGTGACAGAGTCGAAGAATATTTCAGGTTCTCTGATTCCCATGTAGTTCAACTATCCAATTTCTAACTGAGAGAGTGTCTAGTTAAATCAGCAACAGTGAACCAGTTCTGCTCAAACTCTGCTCATTGATTGAGTGTTTAGATTCTCACTTCAGGGGGTGAACAATTCCAGAAGAGCAGGATGGATAAGCTGATCTTCCAAACAATACTGGTTCCACTTCAGTTGGAGTACTGTGGACAGTATGCCACACTTCAGGATGTGAATTAATTGGAGACAGTGTTTTACAGAATGAGACACTTGAGATACGAAGGTAGATTGGAGAAGTTGAGACTTTTTTCCTGGAAATGCGAAGGGTGAGGGAAGATTTGATTGCAGTTTTCGAAATAAGCTTGAAAGAAGTGTGGTGGAGACAGGTTTAATTGAGGCATTCAAGAGCGAAACGAATGATTATTTGAACAGTAAACACCATGCAGGGTTAGAGGGATAATACAGGAAAATGGTACTAAGCTAACATGCTCGGAGAGAATTGGTTCAGATACAGTGGGCCAAATGGCCTCCTCCTGCACCATAACAATTCAGAGATTTGATGAACACTTAACAACTACAACTGGTGGAAACAAACTAGAAGTTGCACCAGCAGGACCTTGGGATCAATACAAAAACAGAAACTGCTGGAAACTCTCAGAGCTGAAGAAGGTTCTGAAGAAGGGTCACTGGACCCAAAACGTTAACTGTGATTTCTCTCCACAGATGCTGCAACCCCTGTTGGGATTTTCCAGAAGTTTTTGCCTTGTGATCAGTATTTGGGCTAACATCCTGGGGAACCCTTGATGAAAATGGGGGAAGATGCCTGGTTGTAGCCTTTTCATTCTCCAATTTGGCCCAACCACATGCCTAAGGCACTGCTGTGCCCACTCACCTCTTTGGGTGATGCAGCTATAGCCCCATTTGGTATACATTTTGGAGACCAACACAGACAGGGACATCTTGAGCATCATGTCCATCATGCACGTGGCGCGGAGCCCGAGGAGTGCTGAGTTGCTGATCCAGGACAGTGGTCTTGTCTCCAGGGGCGAAGCACAAGGTTGCCTCCCACAGGTTGAAAGATGGTCCACTCTCCCTGCAAGCACCCTGGTTCACGGCTCACTCCACCAGCTCCGCTCAGATCCATGCTGAGATGGTGCAGGCTGCAGCTGGGGCTTGGAGGCCCAAAGTAGTATAAAAGTAGTCAGCACAGCCATCACAGACACTGCTGGACATTCTGGTTGTGGGTCGGGCATCTTGTTAAAGCACATCATGACATTTCTCTGGACCTATGACCCAGTCTCGGGTTGTGAGACAACCAGGCCCTTGACCCTGTAGAAACAAACTCAGATTGCTTGGGTGTGATAGGAATATATTTGGGCCAATGACACAATGAACGATCAGAAATGACTGCTGCAATTTCATCTTTCCATTCAGCTCACAAGAGTCATCAGCTCTGAAAGTGAAATGTGAATGCAATATACCAGATGACTAAATAGTTTGTTGAGGTCGATCAACATAGTTATGTCCTCTGTTCATAGAGAACAAGTTAACATAACCTTAACCTTTGAACCAGATGATTGATGTTGCCATTCAAAGAACAGTGAAAATCTGGAAATCTCTCACCCAAAACATTGCTGAGACTGAGGATCAATTGAACATTTCAGAACTGAACTTAATCGATTTTAATTAAACAAAAGCTTCAAGGTTCCAGGACTAAGGCAGGTAAGTGGAGTTATGCTTCACAGGATATAGAAGGATCGGTGCTGGGTCCACTGCTTTTCGTCATTTATATATATGATTCAGATGCGAGTATAAGAGGTATGGTTAGTAAGTTTATAGATGACACCAAAATTAGAGGTGTAGTGAACAGTGAAGGAGCTTACCTCAGAGTACAATGGGATCTTGATCAGATAGGCCAATGGGTCAAGGAGTGGCAGATGGAATTTAATGTAGATAAATGAGAGGTGCTGCATTTTGATTAGGCAAATCAGGACAGGATTTATACAGTCAATGGTAGAGCCCTGGCGAGTATTGTTGAACAAAGAGATCTTGGGGTATAGGTACATATTTCCTAAAAAGTGGAGTCGCAAGTAGACATGGTGGTGAAGAAGGTGTTTGGCACGCATGCCTTCATTGGTCATAACATTGAGTATAGGAGTTGGGGCATCATGTTATGGCTGTACAGGATATTGGTGAGGCCATTTTAGAATATTGCATACAATTTTGGTCTCCCTGCTATAGAAAGGATGTTGTTAAACTTGAGAGGATGCAGCACTTGATGTGGTCAAATTGGTGGAGAGATTGAGCATACTGCATGATGGGACTTCCAGACGATTCAAAGATTATTGGACCCATTCGAGGATGTGCCCCGATGGTGGAAGACATGAGTAATATCCGAAAAATTCAAGAGAGTCGGTGGGGCAGAGCTCAGAATAGTGGCAATCACCAAGGAGAAGGTGCGAGAAAAAGTGAATGGTCTGAAGGTGGATAAATCACCTGGACCAGATGGACCACACCCCAGAGTCCTGAAGGAGATAGCTGAGGAGACAGTGGAGGTGTTAACAGTGATCTTTCAGGAATCACTGGAGTCGGGGAACACCCCAGAGGACTGGAAAATTGCTCATGTAACCCCCTGTTTAAGAAGAGTATAAGGCAAAGGATAGGAAATTACAGGTTGAATAGCCTGACCTTGGTCATGGGTAAGATTTTTAGAGTCCATTGTGAAGGATGAGATTTCTGAATACTTGGAAGTGCATGGTAGAATAGGGTAAAGTCAGCATGGCTTCATCAAGGGGAGGTCATGCCTGACAAATCTGTTGGAATTCTTTGAGGAGATAATGAGCAAGTTAGACCAAGGAGAGCCCATGGATCTTATCTACCTGGACTTCAAGAAGGCCTTTGATGAGGCGCAGCACAGGGGGCTGCTGAGTAAGATAAGGGCCCATGGTGTTAGAGGCAAGGCGCTAGCATGGATGAAAGATTGGCTTTCTGGCAGAAAGCAGACAGTGGGGATAAAAGGGTGCTTCTCAGGATAGCAGCCAGTGACTAATGGTGTTCCACAAGGGTCAGTGTTGGGACCACAACGTTTCATGTTATACATTAATGATCTAGATGAAGGAGCTGAGGGCATTCTGGCTAAGTTTGCAGATGATACAAAGATAGGTAGAGGAACAGGTTAGTATTGAGGAGGCAGGGAAGATGTAGAAAGATTTAGACAGGTTAGGAGAATTGGGCAGATGGAATACAACGTGGGAAAGTGTGAGGTCATGTACTTTGGAAGGAAGAATAGACGCATGGACTATTTTCTAAATGGGGAGAAAATTCAGAAATCTGAAATGCAAAGGGACTTGGGAGTCCTGGTCCAGGATTCTCTTAAGATAAACTTGCAGGTTGAGTCAGTAGTTAGGAAGGCAAATACAATGTTGGCATTTATTTCAAGAGGACTAGAATATAAAAGCAGGGATGTACAGGTGAGGCTTTGTAAGGCTCTGGTCGGACTACATTTAGAATATTGTGAGTATTTCTGGGCCCCATATCTCTGGAAGGACGTACTGGCCCTGGAGCAGGTCCAGAGGAGGTTCATGAGAATGATCCCAGGAATGAAAGGCTTAACATATTAGGAACATTTAAGGACTCTCGCTCTGTACTCAATGGACAAGAGTAAAAGTCACACGACGCCAGGTTATGGTCCAACCGATTTATTTGAAATCATAAGCTTTCAGAGCACTGCCCCTTCATCAGGTGAAGTGAAGAAAAGCACACAGACACGGAATTTACAGGCAGAGAGATCAATGGGCAGAGAGATCAAAAGATCATTAAATGGTGTGAGTAGTGTGTCAAATAATAAGTCTCTGTAGGTGATCGAAAGTGTCAGACAGTGTGAGTAATGTGTCAACAGCTGAATAGTAAGTGAAGGGGATGCCCTATAATCACGTTAATTGAGGCAGAGAGATAATTACAAAAAAATAAAAATAAGGTGGTACTGGAGACAAACCAAACGACTGGAATAAGATGATAGGTATAAGAGTCACATGCTGAGGGTCTAACCAAAGAACTAAGTAATCCAAAACTGGACAAACTAATTAAGGTAGAGAGATCACAACAAGTCATCAAAGTGATGGTGTTAAAACAGGACGGTGAGGAAGGTTTTACAGATACAGATATGATATTGTGGGGTTACAGGTAGGGTGACATGAACCCATGATCACAATTGAGGCCATCTTCATGGGTACGGTGCTTGGCTATCAGTTTCTGCTCAGTGATTCTGTGTTGTTGTGTATCTCGAAGGCCACCTTGGAGAGCACTTCCCCAAAGATTGGAGGCTGAATGTCCTTCGCCACTGTAGTGTTCCCCGACTGGGAGGGAACATTCCTGTCTGGTGATTGTTGCGCAGCGTTCATTCATCTGTTGCTGTAGCATCTGCATGGTCTCACCAATGTACCATGCCTCGGGGCATCTTTGCCTGCAGCATATGAGATAGACAACATGGCCGAGTCACATGAATGTCTGCCGTGCAAGTGATGGGTGGTGTTCCCACATGTGATGGTAGTGTCCATGTCGATGATCTGGCATGTCCTGCAGAGGTTGCCGTGGCAGGGTTGTGTGGTGTTGTGGCCGATGTTGTCCTGAAGGCTGGGTAGTTCACTGCAAACGGTGGTCTGTTTCAGGTTTGGCAGTTGTTTGAAGGCAAGACGTGGGAGCACAGGGATGATTTTGGCGAGATGTTCATCATCATTGATGAGATGTTGAAGGCTGTGAAGAGCATGACGTAGTCTCTCCACTCCAGGGAAGTACTGGATAACGAAACGGTCTCTATCGGTTGTGTCCTGTGTGTGACGTCTGAGGAGGTCATTACAGTTTTTCACTGTGGCACATCAGAACTGGCGATCAATGAGTTGAGCATCATATCCTGTTCTTATGAGGGTGTCTTTCAGCATCTTTAAGTGTCCGTTATACTATGTCTGAGCAGATTCTGTGTATACATAGGGCTTGTCCATAGGGGATGGTTGCTTTAACATGTTTAGGGTGGAAGCTAGAGAAGTGCAGCATTCTGTCATTACCTGTGGGTTTTCAGTAGGGTGAGGTACTGAGGTGTCCATCCTTAATGGAGATGCATGTGTCCAAGAATGAGACTGTTTCTGAAGAGTGAGTCTGATGGTAGGATGAAACTTGCTAATATCACTATGTAGTTGTCTCAGTAATTCCTCGTGATGAGACCAGAGGAAGAAAATGTCGTTGATGTATCTGGTATATACCGTTGGTTGGAGGTCCTGTGCAGCAAAGAAGTCTTGCTCAAATCTGTGCACGAACTTGTGACAAGGAGGAACACGATGGACACCTAAAGATGCTGAAAGACACTCTCATAAGAACAGGATATGATGCTCAACTCATCGATCACCACTTCCGATGTGCCACAGCAAAAAACTGCAATGACCTCCTCAGAAGTCAGACACAGGATATGACCGATAGGGTACGCTTCGTCGTCCAATAATTCCCTGGGTCGGAGAAACTACGCCATGTTCTTCGCAGCCTTCAACGTGTCATCAATGACAATGAACATCTTGCCAAGATCATCCCTACGACCCACGTCTTGCCTTCAAACAACTGCCATTCTTTAAACAGACCACTGTTTGCAGTAAGAGATAGTAGGAACTGCCAATGCTGGAGAATCTGAGATAACAAGGTGTGGAGGTAGATGAACACAGCAGGCCAGGCAGCATCAGAGGAGCAGGAAAGCTGATGTTTCGGGTCTGGACCCTTCTTCACCGTACCCATGAAGATGGCCTTCTTCAATCTTCAGAAGTGTCCAGACCCAAAACACCAGCATTCCTGCTCCTCTGATGCTGCCTGGCCTGCTGTGTTCATCCAGCTGTACACCTTGTTATCACCGTTTGCAGTAAACTGCCCAATCTTCAGGACATCATCAATCACAACACCACATAACCCTGCCACGGCAACCTCTGCAGGACATGCCAGATCATCAAATGGATACTATCATCACACATGGGAACATCACCCACTACATGCACGGCAGATATTCATGTGACTCGGCCAATGTTGTTTATCTCATGCTGCAGGCAAGGATGCCTGAGGCATGGTATATTGGCAAAACCATGCAGACGCTACAGCAACAGGTGAATGGATGCTGCGCAACAATTACGAGACAGGAATGTTCCCTCCCAGTTGGGAAACACGTCAGCGGTCAAGGACATTCAGCCTTTGATCTTCAGGTAAACGTCCTCCACGGCAGCCTTCGAAATACACAACAACACAGAACTGCCGAGCAGAAACTGACAGCCAAGTTCCTTACCCATGAAGACAGCCTCAACCGTGATCTTGGGATTATGTCGTGTTACATGTGACCCCACTACACTGTTCTACGTCTGTAAAATCTTCCTTACTGTCCTGTTTTAACACTATCACATTGATAACTTGTTATGATCTTAATTAGTTTTGCAGCAGCCTGGATGCTAAAACATAGATTGCTAACTTGGCCGAAGAGCAAGGGATGCTGGGTGCCTTGGCCAAGTGAAACTCTGAAATCACAAAACCCGCACAGCAAACACAGCAGCCAGGTGCTAATGATTTTAGCATAATGTAAAAGGCAGCAGTTAATCTGGACAGACATACCCCAACAACGTTTCCGCCAGACAAAGGAGGGCCCAGACAGAAAGACACCAGGTCCTGCTGCACAAAGAAACTAACAGTAGCATGCCATATAAATGATTAACTCTTGTTTCAAACTATTAAGTGTATCTCTGTAATTGGCCAGAACTATAGAAAGTTCCAGAAAACCATCTGAAAGATATAAAAACATGGGTTCACCTGCAGAACATTCTCTTGGAACAGCACTTGGAGGCTTTCTGAGGAGACCAGCATGGCAAGAGGCAGAAACCAGCTGAGCATCCAGAGAGAGAGGGGGAGGGAGAAAACAGCTTCTCAGACCCAGAGACAGAACTACAGAGAGAGTACTGTATAAATTTACCACAGACTTGGGAAGTATTGTAACCTTAAGGGGCCAAATAGGCTTAGGGATAGTATGTTCAGTATTAAAGATTACTGTAATTTTGTTTGTATTGATTTGCCTGCTTTGGTATTGTGGGACACCTGACCAAATTCATTCATAACATTCTGGTTGGAGTTTTCTGCAACTTGTTTAAAGAGGAACCAGACAACTGTCTGTATAGAGATAGTATAGAGATTTCTGTATAGAGATTTCTGAAGAAGGGTCTAGGCCCAAAACGTCAGCTTTCTGCTCCTCTGATGCTGCTTGGCCTGCTGTGTTCATCCAGCTCTACACCTTGTTATCTCAACCGTCTGTATAGTTTTGGATTACTTGTCACTTTGGTTAGACTCTTGGCATACAACCCTTATACCTATCATGTTATTACAGCCATTTGGTTTGTCTCCAGCAGCACGTTTTTAAATTTTTTCTGTAATTATCTCTCTGCCTCAATTAATTGGATTATAGATTATACCCTTCACTTACTATTCAGCTGTTGACACTTTACTCACACTGTCTGACACTTTTGATCACCTACAGAGACTTATTGTCTGACACTTCGTTCACACCATTTGTATGATCTTTTGATCTCTCTGCCCACTGATCTCTCTGCCTGTAAATTCTGTGTCTGTGTGCTTCTCTTCACTTCACCTGATGAAGGGGTGGTGTTCTAAAAAACTTGTGATTTCAACTAAACCTGTTGGACTATAGCCTGGTGTTGTGTGACTTCTGACCTTATCCACCCCAGCCCAACACCAGAACCTCCACATCATATATTTGATGGAGTTTTGAAGGATGAAGAGGGTGGATCTAATTGAAACTTACAGAACTGAAAGCCTGGATTGAGTGGACGTTGAGAAGATACTTCCAATGGCAGGAGAGACTAGGACCCAAGGGTACAGCCTTAGAGTAAAGGGAAGACCCTTTAAAGTGGAGATGAGCAGAAACTTCTTCAGCCAGAGAGTGATGAATCTATGGAATTCATTGCCACAGAAGGCTGTGGAGGCCAAGCCATTGAGTATATTTAAGATGGAGATAGATAGGTTATTGACTGTTAAGGGGATCAAAGATTACAGAGAAAAGGCGAGAGAATCGAGTTGAGAAACTTATAAGCCATGATTGAATGGCAGAGATGGACCGATTGGCCTAATTCCTGCTCCTATGTCTTATGGTTTTATGATAAGGCCATTCTGCCTAACAGGTCTCTGTTTAAGCACTGAATCAAGATAACATTTGCCCACTTCACGCACTCTCAGGCTAGATATTGCCAACACAGGGCTGAATATGTAAGGATCAGATTTCCATGGCAAGTCTTTTCTGGACCAGAGAAGAGAAGCAGCAAGGAGACACCCTTCCTTTCTCACCATTTCAATGTCAATGAGATAAAAATCTCAAGGGAAACAACGGGTGTCCTGGCGGGAGGATTAAGAAATGAGAATTGATACTTGGACAGCTGCTAACAGAAGGCAGAGGACCTGGTGCTGCTGCTGCTGCCTCTCTTGGTGTCACAGGCTGCCAGTGATCCCAGTTCATTTGACTGCAGCCAGAGTAATACCATTCACAATCTGCTATTTCACTAGTCCTAAGGGATCTCCAGAATTTAGGCTGAGGTACCAACCATATTGTCCAGCAGCAAAAGAGTTAATGGTTTGTAACAAGGACCACATGTCTTCATGTATCATTAACTATGACATTTAGCTTTCAGTCACCCTGGTAACTATAGGTGAGGTCAATGAACAAAGACCAACAGGCCACTGTCGGAAAGAGTGATGAGTTTCACATAAATGTACAGTCAGTGAGACAGAGATTGCTGACATTGACAGCCCTTCAGATTGTCTGCTTGATACTTGTGTTTGATCAGCTGGGTGCTTGACCCGTGTGGAAACCATGTGCCAACAATGTCTCTTCCTCCTCTAGAGGCTTAGGAAATCCGGCATGTCCATAAGGACTCTCACCAACTTTTACAGTTGCACCATAGAAAGCATTCTATCTGGGTGCATCATGGCTTGATACAGCAACTGCTCTGCCCAGGACTATAAGAAACTACAGAGAGATGTTTACGCAGCCCAGACCATCACACAAGCCAACCTCCTTTCCATGGACTCCATCTACACTTGTCGTTGTCACAGAAAGGCTGCCAACATAATCAGAGATCCCTCCCACCCCGGTAATAAGCTCTTCCAACCTCTTCCATCCGACAGAAGATACAAAAGCTTAAGCACACGTACCAACAGATTAAAGAACAGCTTCTTCCCAGCTGTTATCAGATTGCTGAATAGACCTCTCTAATTTCAAATCTCATGTTGATCTTGCTTTGTGAACCTCCTGTGCAGCCATAACCTTGTATGCCTCACTCTGACTAAGCACCCTGTGATCTGTATGTCCTTGTTTTCTATGATCTGCCTGTGCTGCATGCAAAACAAAACTTTTCACTGTATTTCTGTATACGTGAGAACAATAAATCAAATCAAATCATTGTTACCGAGCAAAATTATTGAGATATTTACGTGCTTGAGATCATCAGTTATGAAGTAGATATTTCTTCTGCTCAGGCACACAACTCACTTACTCCAATTCTCCAGTCCTGGACTTTTGCCTCTCTCCTGCAGCTGTCCCAGGTTTGACCCTCTCTGAGGTACGCCCACAGCTGACGGCTGTGCTTCCCTCAAAATCCTCTGAAGGGTCCATCGAGGCTTTCACTGCTCTCGTCTTACAAACAACCTTGCCGATCCCCTTCCTCTCTCAATCTTTCTAAGGCATTAAGCAATCTCCCCTCAACAGGTTCAGTGATTATAATATTGCTTGTCCTTGTCAGATACTTTAGAGACTTTTAAGCGACTCTTGGATAGGCACACGGAGGATAGTAAAATGTAGGGTATGCAGGGAAGATTGATCTTAGTAGGATAATAGGTCGGCACAACATCGTGGGCCGAAAGGCCTGTACTGTGCTGTACTGTTCTATGTTCTAAGTTCCTCATTCCCACTGGAAAAGATAGAAAAGGGATTAGAGTCATAGAGATGTACAGCATGCAAACAGACCCTTCGGTACAACCCGATTGACATCCTAAATAAATCTAGTACCATTTGCCAGCATTTGGCCCGTATCCCTCTAAACCCTTCCTGTTCATATACCCATCCAGATGCCTTTTAAATGTTGTAATTGTACCAGCCTCAACCACTTCATCTAGTAGATCATTCCATACACACACCACACTCTGTGTGAAAATGTTGCCCCTCAGATCCCTTTTAAATCTTTCCCGTCTCAACTTAAACTTATGCCTTCTAGTTTTGGACTCCTCCACCATGGGGAAAGAAATTGTCTATTCACCCTATCCATACCCCTCATGAAATTATAAACCTCTGTAAGGTCACCCCCTCAGCCTCTGACACTCCAGGTAAAATAGATCCAGTCTATTCAGCCTCTCCCTATAGCTCAAACCCTCCAACCATGGCAACATCCTTGTAAATCTTTTCTGAGCCCTTTCAAGTTCGACAACATCCTTCCTGTAGCAGGAAGACCAGAATTGAGCACAGTGTTCCAAAAGTGGCCTGACCAATGTCCTGTAGAGCCACAACATGACATCCCAACTCCTATACCCAGTGCAGTGACCCT
Source organism: Rhincodon typus (assembly GCF_021869965.1). NCBI lineage: Eukaryota > Metazoa > Chordata > Chondrichthyes > Orectolobiformes > Rhincodontidae > Rhincodon > Rhincodon typus. The sequence goes on from NC_063350.1 coordinate 56,289,247, forward strand.
CTTCACTATCCTGTCTACCCGGGACTCCACTTTCAAGAAACTATGAACCTGCACTTCAAGGTCTCTTTGTTTAGCAACGTTCCCTAGGACCTTACATTAAGTGTATAAGTCCTGCCCTGATTTGCCTTTCCAAAACGCAGCACCTCATATTTATCTAAATTAAACGCCATCTGCCACTCCTCGCCCCATTGGCCTATCTGATCAAGATCCTGTTGTACACTCAGACAACATTCTTCACTGTCCACTACGCTATCAATTTTGGTGTCATCTGCAAACTTGCTAACCATACCTCCTATGTTCACATCCAAATCATTTACATAAATGACAAAAAGCAGTGGACCAGCACCGATCCTTATGGCCCACCGCTGGTCACAGGCCTCTAGTTCAAAAAGCAACCCTCCACCATCACTCTGTGTCTCGTACCCTCAAGCACATTTTGTATCCACATTGCTAGTTCTTCCTGTATTCCGTGTGATCTAACCTTGTTAACCTGTCTACCATGTGGAACCTTGTCAAACGCTTTACAGAAGTCCACATAGACAATGTCTATTGCTCTGCCCTCAACAATCTTCTTCATCACTTCTTGTTAAAAAACTTAATCAAGTTAGTGAGATGCAATTTCCCACGCACAATGCCATGTTGACTATCCCTAATCAGTCCTTGCCTTTCTAAATACATGTAAATCCTGTCCCTCAGGATTCCCTCCAACAACTTGCCCACCACTGATGTCAGGCTCACCGGTCTATAGTTCCCTGGCTTTTCCTTACCACATTTCTTCAATAATGGCACCACGTTAGCCAACCTCTGGTTTTCTGGCACCTCACCCATGGTTATTGATGATGATACAAGTATCTCAGCAAGGGGCCCAGAAATCACATCCAGAGCTTCCCACAGATTAGTTCACACATATTTGATTGAACATCTCTTTCTTTTATGAATTGATTGTTGCAGTGGGATCTTGTATACTTAAAATACAGCTATTATGAAACTATGCAATATCTCCAGAAAAACACTGAGCAAGCTGATGGATATGAACTGCCTGAGTTGTTTATTCAGCTTTCTATACTGAGATCCTTGTCTACAGCTCTACATTCTGTGTCAGTTAACAAAGACCTTTGAAGATTACTTCACGGCCAAAACATGAAAAGCTTCAAAGATAAGGTGAGGGCCACGGACTGTTTGGTAACACCAAAGCAGAACATGACTTCACCGCTAGCCAACTGCTGGAATTGTGATTACTTTATTCAGATAAGGGCTTGGGCCAATTGTGCAGACATATCTCTCCCAGTGCTATTGTACAAGCTGTTCACACACTCTCTAATGATAACAGTAAAGCTCAGGAATTAGTGCAAATTCCATCGTGACTTTATCTTCACACTGTAGCAGAACAAGCTGAGATGGAATGGATAGTACCTGCAGATTCCACACCAGAGGAAGTACTCTGAATTTTCATGTACTACCCAATTTATAGTAAAAGACAAAGAGAGGAAAATAGTTGTTGACATTTTTAACTGTGAGACACCTCATGTGCATGCATTCAACATAATTGCCAGGCGATGACAATCTTCAACAAAAGCACATCTTAACTCCATCCCCTTGGCGTAATGGAATCAATGGCATTACTGTCACCAAGCATATGGTTGCAAAGATTACACTAGCACTGCAGCAATTCAGGTCAGTACAAGTTGTGTAAGATGGAGCCAGGAGGGAAGTTTCATAGAACCTCTATGTGTGGAGGCAGGACATTCAGCCCATCAAACTCACACCAACACCCGCAAAGAGCATCCCACCCAGACCCACTCCCCTACCCTATTCCTGTAACCCTGCATTTCCCATGGCTAATCCATCTAGCCTGCACATCTTTGGACTGTGGGAGGAAAACTGTGGGAGGGGCAGCACGGTGGCTCAGTGGTTAGCACTGCTGCCTCACAGTGCCAGGGCTCAGGTTCGATTCCACCCTCGTGCGACTGCCTGTGTGGAGTTTGCACACTCTCCCCATGTCTGTGTGGGTTTCCTCTGGGTGCTCCAGTTTTCTCCCACAGTCCAAAGATGTGCAGGCTAGGTGGATTGGCCATGCTAAATTGCCCGTAGTGTTCAGGGATGTGTAGCTTAGGTGGTTATAGGGGGATGGGTCTGGGTGGGATGCTCCAAGGCTCGGTGTGGACTTGTTGGGCCAAAGGGCCTGTTTCCACACTGAAGGGATTCTATGATGATCTATGAAACCCAAAGAGATGTGGGGAGAATGTGCAAGCTCCACACAGACAGCTGCCTGAGGATGGAATCAAACCCGGGTCCCTAGCACTGTGAAGCAGCAGTGCTAACCGCTGAGCCTCAGTGTGTCTCATTACAGTTGAAAGTGTAAGTCACCCCTTAGCCAGATTTCTGTCAAAGTCATGATGTTAATACAATCATCCACACTGTGCTTATGAGTAGCAAATGGGTCTGTTCACAAGCAAGCAGATACTCAGGAGGGAGATACAGAAAGGGACAGTCCCTGAAAATGCTGAGTGGCTCTTGAATTGGCAAGATTCCCACTCAGTGGGATGAGCTCTGATCTTTGAGCAGTTTACCCGGAGGAGAAGTGGTTAAAGAGTTTTGGCTGTTGTTGCTGTGAAAACAGGAGTGCTATTTGGCGGTGCTTGTATGGGATTTGTATCTCTGCACATGAAAGGAAATCCTTCACAATAGCACAAAGCAAAATAAAACACTGAGGTGAAACTTGAGAGAAAATACAGAATGTTCTCCTGAGATTAGCGATTACTTTAGAGAGGCATAAACCAGTCAGAAAAGTGTGACAGTTTGTCAAGGTAGTAACTGATTGTTCATCTGTGGTCTGGATTTGCCAATCCTGCAGCATTGTTCCAGACTCTCTAGAAAATAAAAGTGTATTACCTGGATCTTGTCAGATGGAAAATCATAGGACTATTACAAAAGGGTTTTAAAAAAAAATTATTTACACACTTTTGTTTCATAGTTGTAAACAGGAAATAAGAATTGTATATAAATCACACCATTCACAATTACTGAATGCCTCAAAGTAGTTAACAGCCAATCGAACACTTCTGATGTGTAGTTACTCTTATGATGTAAGAAGCACAGCAGCTAATTTGAACGGAGCAAGCTCTCATCACAGGAATGTGATAATGTTCACATTAACTGTTTTTTTGCGATACGGTTTGAAGGGTAAATATTGGGCAGAAAACCAGAGGTAACCAGAACACCGTGTGGAGCTGGAGGA
>NC_063350.1:56292884-56318565 GCF_021869965.1 Rhincodon typus
GGGTCCCGACCCAAAACGTCAACATTCCTGCTCCTCTGATGCTGCCTGGCCTGCTGTGTTCCTCCAACTCCACATGGTCTTGTCTCTGACTCCAGCATTGGCAGTTCTTACTATCTCAGAGTAACCAGAACATCCCTGTTTTTCTTTGAAAACCACTACATCCACCTGAGCAGGTAGATGGAATCTCTGTTTAACTGTTGCAATCAAAAGACATCACCTCCAACTGTGCAACACTCCCTCAGCATTGCACAGGAGAGAAAACGTTGATTTTTGTGCTCAGAATGGGACCTGAACCCGGAACCTTGAGGTATCATGGCAAGAATGCCAACAACTGAGCCTCAGCTGACCTAGATTCCACACTTTGTTGTCAGCTGACCTACATTCATCACTTGATGGTCAGATTCTGTACTTCATGGTCAGCTGACCTAGATTCCATATGTCATGGTCTTAGACATTCTTAGGAACAGAAGTTACCTAATTTTCCCCTTCAGCCTATTCCTCCTTTCAATAAGTTCATGGCTGAATTGCACCCTAACTTCATTTGTCTGTGTTTGCTCAAGACCACTTAGAAACTTTGGTTAACAGAAGTGTGTCAATCTGAGTTTAAATTTAACAAAGGGCCTAGCATCAGTTGTCATTTGTGGAAGAGAAATATAAACTTCTACCTTGCTTGGTGTGTAGATGTGTTTCCTAACTTCACTCCTGAAAGTTTCACTTCTGATTTTAAGATGATATCTTTTACCACCAGCGGCAATAGCTTCTTATATTCTACTCTATCAGTTCCCCTTAATATCTGTCAGTCAGTAGAATTATAGAATGAGACAGGACAGAAGAGGCCCTTTGGCTCATCAAGTCTGTACCGCCAAAACTATGCTAAATCTACACTGGTCCTAGTTTCCTACACCGGCCCAAAGCCTTGAATGTTATGACATTTCAAGTAATCACCCCGGTATTTTTTATAGTTGTGAGGTTTCCCAACTCAACCATCCTCCCAGGCTGTGCATTCCAGACCTACGCCACCATCTGGGTGAAAAACGTTTTCCTCAAGTCCGCTCTAAACCTCCAGTCTTTCACCTTAAAATGATGTCCCCTTGTTATTGACCATTCAACTCAGAGGAACAACTTCTTCCTATTCACCCTGTCCATGTCCCTCACAATCTTATACACCTCAATCAGGTCCTCCCTCAGCCTCCCCTGTTCTAAAGAAAACAACCTGCACTCAGCTGGCACAGTGGCTCAGTGGTTAGCACCGCTGCCTCACAGCGCCAGGGACCCAGGTTCAATTCCACCCTCGGGCGACTGTCTGTGTGGAGTTTGCACATTCTCCCCATGTCTGCGAGGGTTTCCTCTGGGTGCTCTGGTTTCCTCCCACAGTCCAAACATGTGCAGGTTAGGTGGATTGGTCATGCTAAATTGCTCATAGTGTCCAGGGATGTTTAGGTTAGGTGGGTTAGACTTGGGGAAATGCAGGTGTAGGGGAATGTGTTGACGTGGAATACTGTTTGGAGGGATGGTGTTGACTTGTTGGGCTGAATGGCCTGTTCCCCATACTGTAGGGATTCTATGATGATGACAATCTATGATTATCCAGCCTCTCTTCATAGCTAAAATGCTCCACCCCAGCCAAAATACTGGTGAATCTTCTCTGCACTCCCTCCAGTGCAAGCACATTTTTCGTTTCGTGTCATGACCAGAACTGAACACATTACTCCAGCTGTGGCCTAACCAAAGTCCTTTACAGCTCCAATATAACTTCCCTGCTCATATAATCTATACCTTGACTGATAGGCATGTGTCCTCTATACCGTCTTAACTGCCCTATTAACCTGTCCTGCCACCTTCAGGGATCTGTGGACAAACACCCTAAGATCCCTCTGTTCCTCTGAGCTTCCTAGTGCCCTGTCATTCATTTAGTACTCCTTTTGCTTATTACTTCTTCAAACTGCATCATCTCACACTTATCAGGGTTAAATTTCATTTGCCACCGGCCTCACTTAACCAGTCTATTTATATGCCCCTGTAACCCAAGACCTTCTTCCTCACTGTCAACCGCCCAGCTAATCTTAGTGTCAGCTACAAACTTACTCATCATCCTTCCACATTCTCATCTACATCAATTATATTCAGTATATCACAAATAAGAAACTGAGCACTGATCCGTGTGGTAGGCCACTGCACACCGGTCTCCAGTCACATAAACAACCAGCTACTACCATCCTTTGTCTCCTATCATTAAGCCAATTCTGGATCTAACTTGCCAAGTCAGGTAACCTTTTCTCTCATCTCAAATACTTTCATAACAGGTAAAGAAAAATGCTTGAAGAATTCTATTTGAAAGCAGTATTTTTTAATGACCTGCTGGGTTCTCCTGGATTGCTCACAACAATAATTCATATTTCATTCCTGAAGAGTGCAGGACAATTCTGGACAACTTTACTTCCGTCACCCTCACTTCCACCAAGGACTTTTTAAAAACGTACTTTTTCCCACTAGGCCTTTGAGCAGGCCTCCTTCTTTGTCTTGGTAACTATGTTGTGTTTCTGTGAAGTGACTTGAGTCACTTTCTTTCTTAAAAATGTTAAGTGTTAAATTAATGAGGAGCCTCATTGTAAACTGAAGACTGCTCAAAAAGATGAAAGAATGACTTATTCAGTAAATAGCATTCTGTCATCCTCCTTTTTGAAATATAGACCAAGGTTTGAAAGTTCCAGATGGAATTCCATGAGGCAGGGCCTAGATGGGCTGAAGATACAGCTACCAGTGGTAGATGAAATAACTTCACAAAGACCGGTATCCCGTCACCATGTCACCCTTTATTTAGTGCATAGTACATGACACACTGACTCAGCTAGCTCAGAGCCAGCTCCTAGAGTGAACAGAACCCCTGACACTCCTGCTTATATCTGTCAGCCGGGCCTCCCTGGTTGGACCAAATTAACGCCCCAACTAGGAATCTCATATTCTATAAGAAACACAGAAATTGCTGGAAAATCTGGCAGCATCTGTGGAGAGAAATCAGAATTAATGTTTTGGGCCAGGTGACCCTTCCTCAGAACACATTCCGAGGTCCACCTGGCTAACCTCATTCCCATTACACATCAACTGAAGGGAGATGGTAATGCACAGAGAGGCGTATAATTAAATTCTGAAATGGTACAAACCCGTATACAAAGTGTACAGGCTTCTTTTATTGCAAAAATATACTTCATTTATTCATAAAAATTCTTTACCTACATTCACAGGTACTAAAACCGTTCTGTACAGTCTTTGCGTATCAGGACAAACAAACATTGGTATCTGACATTTACTGCAGTTGCAAAAACCAAAGGCATTGACCCATTTTGAGTGGAGAGAAGGACTGCTCTGACTGGCAATGGGAGTGACAAGCAGCAGATGTCTCCGCCCCTCCCCTCAGTTTGAATGTACATTCATGAACAGGCATTCAGTTCCTCCACTCCCACTTTAACAACCCAGGCAAAGATATTTAAAAAGACTATCATTCTGAAAAAGAACATCCTGCAGATATTCTCTGTGTTGTCAACTTCATGTGGATTTGGTGACAAGGCAATGCTGGGAAGTTAATACTGTCGTCAGCTTCACTGTTAAACATTGTTTTTTCCCCACAAAGACTTACTCTCTTCTTGGCTGCACACTGCGATATGAATCTGGTTCTTTTTGCTGGGATTTCTACAGACTTAAGATTTTTCACTTCAAGAATTCACAACATGTTCTTGGTGAGGTTTTTAAAGATAAACCTGAGTTTGTGGACCTTAATGATATTGCCTGGTGAGTCACTGACTGCTGTCACATTTGGATATAAAACATAGAGAGACAGGAACTGGGTGGGTGGGATAATTAAAGCATGATAGAGGGGAAAGGAGACTCTCAGAAAGAGATTTTCTTTATCCAAAACTATTCGTTATTTATAAAATGTGTAAAAGTCCATGACAAACATTTCAACTTGAAAGCTACAGAAGATGAAATAAAATTCAAATTGTTATTGAAGTTGGCAGGACAGGTGGAGAGAGCTGTTATAAAAGTTTGAGGGAAGGACAAAACTGGCAGCTCAGTGTTCTGGGATTTAGGTTTTGTGGGAAGGATAGAAAGAGAGGCAAGAGAGGAGGGGGGAGTGACATTTTTGATTAAGGAAAACATCACTACTGTAATTACGGATGATACTTCTGAGGGATCATTTAGTGAAAATATATGGGTTGAAATTGGAAATAAGAAAGGGATGATCACCTTGATGGGATTGTACTATAGACCACCCAAATGTCAGAGGGAAATTGAGAAACAAATATGTAGAAAGATCTCAAATATATGTAAGAATAATAAGGTTGTAATAGTAGGGGAATTTAATTATCAAAACATTGACTGGAACTGCCACAGTGTTAAAGGTTTGGATGGTGAAAAATTTGTTAAATGTGTTCAGGAGAATTTTCTTCATCAATATGTAAATATTTCTACTAGAAAAGGAGCAAATCCTGACCTCTTGTTAAATAAGACAGGGCAAGTGACTGAAGTATAAGTAGGGAAACACTCTGGGACTATAATGATCATAATTATACTGGTTTTTAAATAGTTATGGAAAAGGATAAGTCTTCCATAAAAGTTAAAGTTCTTAATTGAATTAAGGCAAATTTTAAGAATATGAAACAAGAACTTTCTAAAGTTAATTGTAGTAGACTGTTCTCTGGTAAATGGTAGGAAGACTTCAAAAGGGTGATAATGAGAGTTCAGAGGCATTATGCTTCTGTGGAATGCAAGGCAAGGCTAGTAAGATTACGGAACAATAGATGAATAAAAATATTGAGGTTCTAGTCAAAAAAGGAAAGAATCATATCATAGAATCCCTACAGCAAGCCATTCAGCCCATCAAGTCCACACCACCCCTCTGAAGAGCATCCCACCCAAACCCACCCCCTACCCTATCTCACCCCTGCATTTCCCACTTTAGACACTATGGGCAATTTAGCATGGCCAATCCACCTAACCTGCACAACTTTGGACTGTGGGAGGAAACCCACACAGACATGGGGAGAATGTATAAACTCCACACAGACAGTTGCCTGAGGGTGGAACCAAACCTGGGTCCCTGGTGCTGTGAGGCAGCAGTGCTAACCACTGAGCCACCATGCCACCCCATATTAGATATAGACAACTGGGATCAGCTGAATCTCTTGAAGAGTATAAAGAGTGTAGGGACATTCTTAAGAAGGAAATCAGGAATGCAAAGAGGGGGTATGCCTTGGCAGATAAGATAATCTAAAAAGATTCTACAAATACTTTAAGAGCAAGACAGCAACTAGAGACAGTAGGACCCATCAAAGATCAATAAAGATTTGTGTTGAACCTCAGGAGATGGGGGAGATATTAAATGAAAAAAATGGAGGCTAGAGAACTCAGGGAAATGAATATTGATATTTTGAAAACAGTTCACATTCAGAAATCCTAGAAAATATACCGGTAGCTTAAATCTCCAGGACCTGATCTAATGTATTCCAGGACATTCTGGGAAATTAGGGAGGTAATTGTGGGGCCCCGAGCGGAAATATTTGTATCATCTACAAACACATGTGAAGTACTGGAGGCCTGAAGGGTGGGTTAATGTTGTGCCATTGTTTAAGAAAAGCTGTAAGGAGAAGCCTGGAAACCATAGACCTGTGGGTCTGACGTTGGTGGTGGGTAAGTTGTTGGAGGTGATTCTGAAAGATAAGATTTACATCCATGGAGAAGCAAGGATTGATTAGGCGTAGTCAGCATGATTTTGAGCGAGGAAAATCATGTCTCACAAACTTGATTGATATTTTTGATGAAGTAACCAAAAAGATTGATGAGGGCAGAGCAGTAAATGTTTTTTACTTAGATTTTAGTAATGCCTTTGATAAGGTTCTGCTTAGTAGATTAATTAGTAAAGTTAGGTCACATGGGATTCAGGGTGAGCTTGTCAATTGGATACAAAATTGGCTTTTTGGTAGGAGACAGACGGTGGTGATGGAGGGTTGTTTTTCAGACTGGAGGCCTGTGACCAGTGATGTTCCGCAGGGTTCAGCACTAGGTCCACTTTTGTTTGACATTTATATAAGTAATTTGGTTAAGAATATAGGATGTGGAGGTGCCGGCGTTGGACTGTGTTGTACAAGGTCAGAAATCACACAATACCATGTTATAGTCTAACAGGTTTATTTGAAAACACAAGCTTTTTGAGCCTTGCTCCTTCTTCAGGTGTTAGTGAGAGAGGTGGCATCAGACACAGAATTTATAAGTAAAAGATCAAAGGGTCACACCATTCATGAGGACATATTAAATAAACATAAAATGCTGTTAAATCTTTAATCAGTCAACTTGAGTGGGTTCGTGATCTGTAGTCCTTTTGGGATCTTTTGTACTTTCTTGCAGTTCTGTAGAAACTTGACTGTGTTGATGCACGATCTTCTTGGAGATCCTCTCCACTTTGAGCCGGCAATTGGTGGTATCGACGGTAGCCATAATGTGCAAGGTGCCGGTTTTGGACTGGGATGGACAAAGTCAGAAATCACACGACATATAGGTGGCATGTTTAGTAAGTTTGTGGATGACACCAAAATTGGTCATGTAGTGGACAGTGAAGAAAGTTATCAGAGATTACAAACAGATCTTGATCAATAGTATTAATGGGCTGAGGAGTGGCAGATGGAGTTTAATTTGGATAAATGTGAGGTATTGCATTTTGGTAAAACAAACAAGGACAGGACTTATATAAGTAATTGTAGGACCCTGGGTAGTATTGTAGAACAGAGAGACCTAATGGTTCAGGTACATAATTCTTTGAAGTTTGCATCACACATAGACAGGGTGGTTAAAAAGGCATTTAGCATGCTTGCCTTTGTGTATGGGAGTTGAATCGTGGAATCCCTACTGTGTGGGAATAGGCCCTTCAGCCCAACCTGACACTCAGACCCATCCCTATAGTCTATGCATCCCTGAACACTTGGGCAATTTAGCATGGCCAATCCACCTAGCCTGCACATCTTTAGATTGTGGGAGAAAACCCACACAGACATGGGGAGAATGTGCAAACTCCACACAGATAGTAGCCTGAGGCTGGAATTGAACCTGGGTCCCTGGTGCTGTGAGGTAGCAGTGCTAACCACTGAGCCACCATGCCACCCACCTTGTCTGCTTCCCAGCCTGTCCCAACACCGAAATTTGACAATTGACAACCAAACATTAATAAGATCCAATATGAATAGTTTGTAATATGTTGAGTTGAAATGTCATGTTGAGGTTGTACAGGACTTTGGTGAGGTCACTTCTGGAGTGCTGTATGCAGTTTTGGTCACCAGTTACAGGAAGGATATTATTAAACTGGAGAGGGTTCAGAAGAAAATTGCCTAGGATGTAACCGACAATGGAGGCTTTCAGATATAAAAGTTGGATTTTTTTCACTGGAGCGTAGGAGGTTGAGGGGTGACCTTATTGAGGTTTATAAAATCATGAGGGGCATAGATAAGGTGAATGTCAAGGGTCTTTTCCCTAGGCTGGGGGAGCTCAAAACTAGGGGGCATATTTGTAAGATGAGAGGAGGAAGATTTAAAAAAAACACGAGGGGCTACCGTTTTACACATAGAGTGGTTTGTGTGTGGAATGAACTGCCAGAGAAAGTGATAGATGCAGGTAGTTACAACATTTTAAAAGACATTTGGATAAACTCGTGAATGGTTCAGGAATGGTTTGGAGGGATATGGGCCAAGTGCAGGCAGGTGGGACTAATTTAATTTGGGAACATGGTCAGCATGGACTAGTTGGACCAAAGGGTCTGTTTCTATGCTGTATGACTCTATGACTCTATACAGTGTACTTAGCTTTATTAATAAGGGCACAGGGTACGATAGCAAGGAAGTTATACTGACCTGTATAGAACACTAGTTAGGTTGCAGCTGGAGTATTTTGCATAATTCATTATAGGATAATGTGAATGCGTTGGAGAGCATGCAGAAGGGGTTTATAAGAATGTTTCCAGGGATGAAACATTTCAGCTACAAGGAAAGAATTTGGCACTGTTTTTCTTGGAGAGGAGAAGGCCGAGAAAAGATTTGATAGAAGCTTTCAAAACATGAGGGGCCTGGAACAGAGTAGGTCGGGAGACCGTTCCCCTCAGAAAAGAATCAAGAACCAGAGGGCACAGATTAAAAGTCTTTTGCAAAAGAAGCAAATGTGAGACGATAAAAATATTTTTCACACAGTGAGCTATTAGAGTATGGAATGTGCTGCCTGGAAATGTGGTGGAGGCAGGTTCAATTGAGGCGTTCAAGAGAGTGCTGGATGATTATTAAATAGAAACAACATGCATGATTAAGGGGAAAAGGCAGGAGATTATCACTAAGTGAAAATGCTCAGAGAACCATTGCAGACACAATGGGCCAAATGGCCTCCTCCTGCATTAGAACAATTCTGTAATTCCATCTCTGTGTATCACACACAATTATCATACTTTTCAAATTTACAATACACTTTCCACATCAGGCATAGAGCCTGAGTGCAACAGGGTCACAGGGAGAGACAGACAGAGAGACAGTGAGAAAGACATAGAGAAAGGGAGACAGAAAGAATGTGTGAAGAGACAGAAGGGGTCATAGAGAGAGAAAGCTTAAAGGTGTCGATAGATACATCACCACTTTATCTGATCATAGTTTGTGAACTGAAGCCGACTGCACTTCCTAAGTCCCAGGACAGTGAACTGCAGCTGAGCTCAGCCACAGGTCAGGAGATCAAATCCCAGCATCTTCTGCTATTTTTGCCTTGAATATTTGTTGGCAGTTGGCTTGGCGCATTGAACGATATGGGAAACACCACTCAGGATTTAACAGAAATGAGGCAGTGGATAGTCAGCAGATGAAGGCAGGGCTGTGACAAACGACATCTCCACACCAGCTCTTCTTTCTCACTTGTTATAGTTGTTGGTCCTTTTAAGGTCGAGCACTGAGGGAGGAGTTGTGTGGCCTGCTAGTCCAACCAGTGATGGAATGGGAAATCTGCACAAGGTGACTTGCCCAGTAGTTGAGTCAGGGAGCTCGGCAAGTAAGGACTGTGTAATGTGTTCTGTAAATGTGTTATTAAGTTTTATTAAATTGTTGTGCTTTTGAAGTTAGCCAGCAGAGCCAAACTGAGATATTACACTTGTAAACTCAGAGTTAAGAATAAGACAGCAAGTCAACAACAGAAGGCCTCATAAGATCATGACTGATCTGATAGTGGCTTTAACTGTATATGACTGCCTTTACTCCCAATAACCCTTGACTCCCTTATAGATCACAAATTTGTCTAATTCACCCTGGAATTGATTCAATAGGCCAGGCCAATCTGGAGAAGAGAATTCCAAACACTCATCACCCTCTGATTCTCCTCTTCACTGTCTTAAATGACAGAAGCGTCTAATTTTTAAACTGTGCCTCCGAGTCTCCAAATTCCTCCCAATTCCCCCATCTAGCATGTCAAGGTCCCATTGGAACCTTACATATTTCAATATGATCATCTCTAAAGTCAATAACTTAACCTATCCTCCCTCTCCTCAGAAAGCCCAGGAATCAGGAGAGTGAACCTTCTCTGAACTGCTTCCAATATGAGGCTATCCCTCCTTAAGTTAAGAAATCAAAGCGGTACACAGTATTCCAGGCGCAGTCTCATCATTGCTCTGCACCGATGTAGTAATACTTCCCTTTTATACTCCATCCCTCTTGCAATAAAGGTCAACATTCCATTGACCATCAGAGTTACTTGCTGTACCTGCATACCCAGCTCCCCTTGCACTATAGCATGCCATGGGGATTCTCCATTTAAATACTTGTCTGCTTGTTTATTTCTCCTGCTAAAATGGACAACTTCCCATTTTCCCACCATATCCTTCATCTGCCAACATGCCCATCCAATTCATTTATCTTTATCTATCTTTGGATGTGTTCAGGTCTCTGATGTGGGACCTGATTCAACAATGGTTTAGCTCCAGAGGCAAGAGTGCTGCCCAATAAACCACACCTGACCTATCATTTTCAAGCTGAACCGTAAAACTTCATTTTATTTGTTTGTGAGTCGTGGGTGTTGCAAGATGCCCTGGAGAAGGTAATGGTGAACTATCATGTTGAACAACAACAATCAGAGACTGTAGATTCACTCACAGTGCTGTTAGGGAGGGAGTTCCACACTTTTGACCAAAAAGGTCTGTCTTTTCTTTGTTTCCAGGGCTGCTCAGAGTCAGGACTGAGGCAGCCAGACTTCACTGGAAGACTCTGTGCCAACACCAACTGCAACAGATACAGGACGGAGCCAGGATTACAGCTGACATTACACCCAGGCTGGAGGGCCATTGGATCTCGACAGGGTAAGAGAAACAATGCTGAGTGAGAGGGAGAGTGAGGAACGGAAACAGGACTGAATGGGTGGCATGGTGGCTCAGTGGTTAGCACTGCTGCCTCACAGCGCCAGGGACCTGGGTTTGATTCTACCCTCAGGCAACTGTCTGTGTGGAGTTTTCACATTCTCCCTGTGTCTGCATGGGTTTCCTCCCACAGTCCAACAATGTTCAGGTTAGGTGGATTGGCCACGATAAATTGTCCGTAGTGTTCAGGGATGGACAGGCTAGGTGGAATAGCCATGGGCAATGCAGGGTTACAGGAATAGGGAAGCAGGGGCTGGGTCTGGGTGGGATACTCTTCAGACGGTTAACGTGGACTTGATGGACCGAATGGCCTGCTTCCACACTGTAGGGATTCTATGAATCCCTCCAGGCTGACTGTACAGAGGGACTCAATGATACAAGCACATGTTGCAATGTAAGGTTGACCTTGAATAATAAAAATCTGGTATAATCTGCTTTCAAGCTCCATTTTTGCCATATAGCACAGACATTTTCAAAATGAATTGCCTCTGAACATACTTGTAGCCAGACACACTGTAGTTGCCTACAGCTGGGCAGGAACATACCCCACTGTAATTTCATCGTAAATATGTGGCATATTGAATGTGCTATCTAAGAGAGACACAGTGTTGGGCAGTGATGTTTGGGACAGTGTGACGTCATGTGTGAGAAACTGAGAATGTGGCATTTGGGACAGGTAGAGTGTGGGACAGGGAGGGTATGGGACAGTGAGAGTGTGAGACAGGGAGAGAGTGGGACATGGACAGTGTGAAACAGGGAGAATGTGAGATAGGGAAGAGAATGGGACAGGGAGAGTGTGGGACAGGGAAAGTGTGGGACAGGGAGAGTGTGAGACAGGGATAGTATGAGTGTGGGACAGGGAGAGTGTGGGACAGGGACAGTGTGGGACAGGGACAGTGTGAGACAGGTATAGTATGAGATAGGGAGAGTGTGGGATAGGGAGAGTGTGAGACAAGGAGCGTGTGAGATAGAGAGAATATGAGTGTGGGACAGGGACGGTATGAGACAGTGAGAGTGTGAGACAGGGAGAGAGTGGGACATGGACAGTGTGGGACAGGGAGAATGTGAGACAGGGAGAGAATGGGACAGGGAGAGTATGGGACAGGGAGAGTGTGAGTGTGGGACAGGGAGAGTGTGAGTATGGGACAGGGAGAGTATGGGACAGGGAGAGTGAGATGTACGAGAAACGGAGAGTGAGGTGTGTGGAAGTGCATTGGCAGAGGGGGTCCTGCTATTGAATTTTTTTTGTGTTACCTGTGACAGGAATATTTCCATCTTTCAGTGTGTGAATGTGATGTGATGTAGCCTACACTCCATCATTGTGCAATATGAACCCCTTTACAAACCATTTACATGTTCCTGGTTTTGAACTTGTGTGAACATTAATCCATCAGCTCCTTTCCAGAATCTACGTCTTTGCTGACTTACCACGAGGACATATCCTGCCTCAGTTGTTTTCTGTCCAAGGCTGAACTGACTTTTAAATGTGAACAGGAGAATGTGAGTGATTGGATTGAGGTATTAAATTGATGAAGTGATTGGATGGAGTCAATTTGACAGTACTGTAATGAGGGAGGCTTATCATATGAGACAGTGGACTAGGGGTTATAACTGAAACATGGGAACCTTTACATTTCTGTGAAAAATATAATCATAAGAACACAAGAAATAGGAACAAGCGTAGGCCATTTGGCTCATCTGGCCAGGACAGCATTCAGCTGGATCACTACTGATCTGATTGTGAACTTTACTCCACTTGCCCATTACTGTCATCCCCTTGTAGGTCAAAAATCTACCTCAGTTTTGATCATATTCAATGATCCTGCTTCCACTGCTTTCTAGGGAAGGGAATTGCAGAGTCCAGCAACCCCCTGAGGGAAATAATTTCCCTTCATATCTGGCTTAAATGGGAAACTCTTATTTGTTTCTTATAAGCTCCCTAGTTCTAGATTCAAAGGTGATTGATTAAGTGAGGGGAAATAGAGAATAAAAATAAGCTTGCGAGGATCATACAAGCTGATTGTAAAAGGTTCTGTAGGTATATGAAGAGAAAAAGATTAAGGAAGACAAATATGGGTACCTTACAATCAGAGAAAGGCAAAGGTATAATGGGAAACAATGGTAAACCAATAAAATACTTATTTTGGTTCTGAATCCACAAAGGAAGAATAAATAGCATCTTAAAAATGTTGAAGAACACAGGGTCTAGTGAGTGGGAGGAATGGAAGGGAATCAGTATCAGCAGGAGGAAGACGTTGGGGAAATTGATGGGATTGAAGGTGGATAAATCCCCAGGCCCTGATAATCTACATCCCAGAGTACTTAAGGAAGTGGCCCTACAAAAAGTGGGTGCATGAGTGGTCATCTTCCACAATTCTATAGGCTCTGGACAAGCTCCTTCAGATGGTAGGAAAGTTAATGTAATCCCATTTTTTAAGAAGGGAGGTAGAGGGAAAACGGGATTATAGATCATTTAAAGTGACATCAGCAGTGAGGAAAATGTTAGAGTCCACTATAAAAGATTTAATAGCAGAGCACTTGGAAAACAATGACAGGACTAGACAGAGTCAGCATGGATTTATAAAAGGGAAATCTTGTTTGGCAAATCTACTGGAATTCTTCGAGGACTCAACTATTAGAGTTGATTGGAGAAGTCAGTGAATGTAGTTTATTTTGATTTTTAATAGGCTTTCGATAAGGTTGCATTTAACAGATTAATGTGTAAAATTAAAGTCCATGAGATTTGGAGTTTGTACTAACATGGATAGAGAACTGGCCAGCAAACAGGAAACAAAGAATAAACGGGTCTTTTTCCAATTAGCAGGCAGTGACTAATTGGGTACCACAGGGATCAGAGCTAAGGCCCAGCTATTTACAATATATATTAATGATTTAGATGAGGGAATTAAGTATAATATCCCCAGATTTGCAGATGACACAAAGCTGAGTGGGAGGCTGAGCTGTGAGGAGGATGCAGAAACACTTCAATGTGATTTGGACAGGCTGAGTGAGTGGGTAAATGTACAGCAGATGCTGTGTAGTGTGGATAAATGTGAGGTTATCCACTTTGGTAGCAAAATCAGTAAGGCAGTTTATTCCCTGGAGAAGAGGAAAATGCACTGAGACCTCAGTATGCTTGTGCATTAGTCATTGGGAGGAAGCGAGGAGGCATAATTTTAAGGTGGAAGGCAGGAGGTATTGATGGGATTTGAGGAAAGGTTTTTCTCACTCAGAGAGTCCTGGGAGTCTGGAAGGAACAGTCTGGGAGGGTAGCTGAGGTGGGGAACCTCATAATCTTTAAAAAGTACTTGGATGAGTATTTGAAGTGCCAATGATATTCCAAGTGCTGGAAAGTGGGACTATTGTAGATTTAGAGTAGTTTTTTGTCAGTGCAGACTCAAAGGGCTGAACTGTATAATTCTATGACTAAGTGTGCAGATGCAGCACGCAGTGAAGAAGACATTTGGTATGTTGGCCTTAATAGTGAGAGGATTGGATTACAGGAGCAAGATGTCTTGCTGCAATCACACAAGGCCTTGGTGAGATCACACCTGGAAAACTGTGTGCAGTTGTGATTTCCTTATCTGAGGAAGGATGCTCTGGCTAGAGGGGTTATAGCACAGGTTCACCAGACTGATTCCTGGGATTGCAGGACTGAGGTAGGAAGAGAGAATGGATCAGTTAGGATTATATTCACTGTAATTTAGAAGAATGGGTGGGGTGGGGTGCTTTCAGCAAAACCTATAAAATTCTAACGGAACTAGACAGGGTAAACACAGGAAGGATGTTCCCAATGACTGGGGTGTCCTGAACCAGGGGTCACAGGTTGACTGTTTAAGATTTAGATCAGGAGAAATTTCCTCACCCAGACAATGGTGAGCCTGTGGAATTCTCTGCTACAGGAAGTGGTTAAGGCCAAAACATTGAATTTTTTCAAGAAGGAATTAGATATAGTTCTTAGAGCTAAAGGTATTAAAGGGTTTGGGGAGAAAGCAAGAACAAAGACTGAGGTGGATGATTGAGCTTGATCATATCGATTGGTGGACCAGGCTCAAATGGCTTAATGGCCTACTCCTGTGTTTCTATTCGCGCATGAGAGAAACATCTTCTCACAATCTACCCCATCAAGCCCCCTCAGGATCTTAATTATTTCAATAAAATCCTCTTTCACTTTTCTAAACTTTGATGTCTATTGGTCCAACCTGCTCAACCTTTCCTCAGAAAGCAGCCTCTTCACCCCAGGAAGTAGCCGAGTGAACTTGCTGTGAACTATTTCCGACACAAATACATCCAGTACTCCAGGTGTTATCTCACCAATGCCCTGTAGAGTTGTAGCAAGACTTCCCTACTTTTATACCCCATCCCTCTTGGAATAAAGAAAAGAGGGAGAATGCGAAAGGGGAACAAGTTAGGATTAGAACAACTGCTCCACATTGAAACGGCGATATGTTGGGACAAACTGTGAGGTCTGTGCTAATTACTAATTTATTTCCAGCACTCACTCTCTGCTTATGATCAGGAAGGACTCAGGGATGAGAGGCCACCTGCTATCAAAAGAGTCAGTAGCTCTAGAACAGGGCCATGAAAAATAATATCTCACATTCTAGGCTGTAAGCAAAGATTGTGGCTTCTAGAATGCTCCTTCTCCACATATAGCAGAGACTTACATTTATATAGCACTATTAATGAAGTGGATTTTTAAACATTCATTCATGGGATGAGGGGATCAGTGGCTCAGCCAGCATTTATTTCCCAAAGGCAGCCACATTGCTGTCGCTCTGGAGCCATTTCTAGGCTAGACCAGGGAGAGATGGCAGATTTCCTTCCCTCAAGGACATTGTGAACCTAATGAGTTTTTGCAGTTGTGGTTACCATTAAATTAGATTTTAGCGGCAGATTTTTCTTTTGAGAATCCAATTTTTTTTTATCAGCCACGGTGGATTCAAATTCATGCCCCAATCAGCCTGGGCTTCTGTATGATCGGTCTTGTGACATCAACATTATGCAATCAACTACCTAATCCAGGGGCAGTATGGTCATTGGAAAATGTTTAACACTAAATCATTTAAGATGAGCTGTTTCTGACAGAGAGAAAGATAGGCCAAGAGGTTTGGGGAAGCATTTCCAGACCCAGGATGCAGGCAACTGAAGACAAGGTTGCTATGAAAATGCAGGCTGCTCAAGAGATGAGAATTGGGAAAGCTAGTGGTGATAACAATCAGAGAGCGAGAGGTGAAGACCATTGAGGTATTTGAAAACAACAATGAAACTTTTCAAGTTGGGTAAGGGAGCAGTGTGAGTCAGCAAGCGCTGGGGAAATGGCTGAAGAGAACTTGGTGTGGATTAGGCCTCAGGCTTGTAATTCTTTGCATTCTCCCTCTGGCAGGTGTGAAGTGCGCGCTGGGCCTGAATTCATCACTAGATCCTACATGTTCCACCCGAACGGGACATTTAAGGCCTATCAGTTCTATTACACCGACCATCAGTGCACAAGACCCGGCTACACCCTGGTGATCAAAGGCAGGATCCGACTGCTCCAGGACTCCTGGGTGACCCACGGAGCCACCAATGCCGATTACCAGCTGCACCAAGTGACCATGACCTTCCACAGTGAGCAAGCAATGGCAGCCATCTTAGACAAGATGAACAGCTCATGCAGTTGCTCAGACTGTTTTGGGAGAGCCTGGTCACTACAAACAACCTATGAGATCCTGAATGCCAGAAGTGGCTGGGACTGCACGGCTGGTCTTGGGTTTGCTATGCACGAGCTGAGCCTGGTGCGGGTGGAGAAGCAGGTCCACCGGCAGCTGATCAAGAAGCTCTTCGTGGGAGACATTCACACCGGCTGGGCTCAGAGAACCCATCATCGGCCCATTGGCTACCAGCGCCCTCTGCAGGCAGCTTTGGTAAGTGCGTGAACTTCAATTAGACAGAAACTATTCAGCCCAAGTGCTCCATATTAGTGTTTACACACCATATAAGCTGCCTTTCACTTTCCCTCATTCTCAACCAGCGTTCTCAACCAGCTGCAAGTACTTTCTCCCTCATGTGTTTATCCACTTACCCTTTTAGTGCAACCTGTACTGTTCACTTCAATTATTCCATGTGGTTGTGAGTTGCACATTGTAGCCATCCCCTATGTAAAGAAATTCCTGATTAGTTCCTTATTGGACTTACCAGTAACTATCCTAACCTCATTGGCCCCAGTTTTGGACCCCTCTGCCCCCAAAAACAGTGAGTAGAATGTAGAGTTGATGTTGAATCAGATCAGAGCAGGCTCAAAGAGCTGAGTGATCTAGACATGCTCCTTGTTTGTCTGTTTGGGAACATTTGTCCCAGCGATGACCCTGTCAAACCCTGACGGAATCTCCTTCAGTGAGGAAGGAACTCAAGTTCACTCTTTTCCTGAATGAGGGCAGGTCAGCCTGGTCCTTTTGTCATCTGGGGTATTGCTGGATAGAACAGTAATGGAGCACATCATCCTCAGCAAATTGTGTGAGAGATGGGAGTGTGAAGCTTGTTAGCAGCAGTGCTAACCATGAGGTGTAAGTCCTGATCAATACACCTTGTTGGTAGCTCAGTGATGGGAGTGTGGTGCACTGAGCAGTGAGTAATACAAATGGTGCAGTTTGGAGGATGCAGGATTTGATGATGCGTTCACTGATCTTGACGACTGCATCCAGTTCTCAGAGCCCTGGCATTGATTGCCATGGCTGCCTGCTCCCATTGCCTTCTTAATGTTGTCTAGATGATGACCTGCCCCACCCCTCTCCACTAAATAAAGGGAGCATCTCCCCTTTCCCACCTACTCCATCAAGGCCTCCAGCTCAAATATTTGAAGGCACACTCTCCCAAACTGTGTCATAATTTCTCAGGTCTCTCACTTCCCCCCACTGGTCACAGTTCCTGCTCCAGCCACAATGCCTTCTAAACACTGATATTATCTGCCTGTGATTTCTTTCCTCATCTATTCTTTCATTTGTTTTCCACTCCGATTTGCCCTTAAGATGTGCGGCTTGTGAGGCCATCTGAGCGGGCAGCTAAGAGTTCACCACATTGCTGTGGGTCTGGAGTCACGTGTAGGCTAGAACAGGTAAGGACAGCAGATTTCCTTCCTCAACAGTCAACGTTTGTTGTCACCATCACCATCTGTGAGCTGAGCTTTCAGTTCTGGGTTTTATTCATCGAATTTAAATTCCAGCAACCACCGTGGTGGGATTTGAACCCCGGGAGAACAACCTGGGCCTCAGTGAGGGTGACATTACCGACATCTCCCTGTGTCGGTGCATCCAGACAATCAGCAGTGTGCATGTTGAAATCACTGGCGCACCAACAGTACCACATGCAACAGGCATGGCCTTCAGTTGAAATCATTGGCGCGCTGACTGTACCACACGCAACAGGCATGGCCTTCAGTGCCCATCATGATTCTCATGCTCATTCTCAGGAGCAATCAAACTTAAACCCTGAATTCTCAATGGACAATCAAACCCCTTCAGAAATTAAAAGACCCCATTCGGGACAGAACACAGTCTTCCCTTTCAGTCTCAGCTGTGGCCAGGTATGTAGCACATTCATGTCTCTGAAAGTCAAAAGAGTTTAGGCTCAAGATCTACTCTGGCACCTGAGCAACTCAAGGCTGTCACATCAGTGCAGTGCTGAGGGGATGCTGTATTGTCGGAGATGCTGCCTTTTGGAAGAGACTTTGAACTGAGGTCCTGTCTGCCCTCTCAGGATCATGTTAAAGATCCCACGGCACTCTTTGGGAAAAGGATAGGTGAGTCATCCCTGATGTCCTGGTCAATCTTAAGCTCTTGGCCAACCCCACCAAAACAGATAATCTGGTCAATATTATGTTGCTGTTTGTAGGGAGTTTGCTGTGTGTAAGTTAGCTACCATAATTCCCTCACTACAACAGTGACTACACTTCAAACATACTTAATTGGCTTTGAAATGCTCCTGAGAGCTGTTATGTAAATGTCAGTCTTGCTTTTTGTTTCTGGAGAGAGAAGCAGTGACCTGTTCGGGTTTGAACTTCTTTGCAGATGGAGAGTCTTTTCCCATCATCCCCAAAATGCCTTTGGGGCCCCAAATCTGGAAGTACGTCCTTGAACATGGAACCCACTTGGAAGGAGTGGTCTTGGTTGGAAGTTGTTCATCCATGATTCACAAAGGGAGATGGCCATATAAAACAGCAGCTGACTCCTGCCATGTCTGATTCTCACCAGTTAGGCTTGGGAAACAAGATGTACAGATTATACCTGGGAAGAGCAGGTCTAAACTTTGCAGATTTTCCTGAATAAGTGAAGTACCCCTTTTAGAGAAGTAGGGCACATTTCTGTATTGATAAAAGTATATATAAATGTGCATAAAAATTGCATAAACACATTGGAACTGTCTAGCTCAGTGGTGTTACCAAAAGGGACTGTCAAAATAAACTGTGAAGGCATTTAAAACTCCTGTCCTTTACATATCTGGGGGATAAAGCTGTTATAAAAAAGTTAGTGCTTACTATTTTACTGTCTGTTGACAGAAGGGCCATCATTACAGAATTAGTCCTACATCACTTTATTCACTCATTGGATATGGGCATCGCTGTTTGGGCCAGTACTTATTGTCCAAGCCTAATTGCTCTTGAGAAACTGCCTTCTTGAACTGCTGCAGTCCATTTGATGTACAATGCCATTTGGAGGGACTAATTTCACAGCCTTCCATTATCAGAGTGTGGTGTCTCTTAGTCCATAGCTTAATTGACAGCTCCAAGTGGCTATAGACATATTGTAGTGGGACCATTGATTCTAATGTTTGCTTTTTATGAGGGAATAAAAGAAATTAAATGTAGGGAATGGACCTTTTATCTCTGAGGAAGTTTATATTTGAAATAGCAAATTTTTAAATACACATTTCTTAAATACACGAGTCCTCATGACTGCTCATGCTGGGTACTAGGTGAGTTAGCATGGTAGGTAATAATTGCATAATTTGGCATAAGACCATAAGATGTAGAAGCAGAAGTAGACCGTTCAGCCCATCAAATCTGCTCTGCCATTCAATGAGGTAGATCATGGCTGATCTGATCATCCTCAACTCCACTTTCCTACCTTTTCCCCATAACCCTTGGTTCCTTTACTAAGTAAAAATCTGTCTATCCCAGCCTTGAATAATGACGCAGCCTCAACAGCCCCCTGTGGTACAGAAATACACAGATCCACTTCCTTCTGAGGGGACATGGATTACATGATGGACCATGGGGTGGGTGGGAAGCAGAGGTTGGTATGGAGGGACTGGGGGTTCATGGTTCGAGGGCATGAGGTGACATGGGCTGGCAGGGATGGAGCATGGGGAGCGTTTGGGTGTGAGAGTTTTTGAGGTCTGGGGAGATGTCTTACGTGTTTTTAAAATCCTTTGCTGAGGGAGAGCATCCAGGCAGGCTGCCTGTGCACCCAGTATTTTCTGCAGGGTTCTGCGCACAGCTCCTAGGAAATCCGGGAACAGCAATCCACAATCCTGGGCCAGGTGTGCAGAGCTGGAAAACATAATCATTCTGAACAGTCATAACCTCTCAGTATTGGTATCATCCCTTATCAACCTTTGTTTCATTTTCCCACCACCCCCTGTATCCTTATAATAATATAGAGACCAGAACTGTTCACAGAACCAAGTTTGATCCAAACAAAGTTCTATATAGGGTGACATTTTCAATTCTGCCCTTTTAGAAATGAACCCCAGTGCTGTGATGACATTAACCTGCATTCTGAAAGGACATGATTTAAAAATAAGGGGTCTCTCATTTAAGATGGAATGAGCAGAGTTTTTTTTCTCTCTCAGACAGTCAGGAACCGATGGAACCCACTTCCTGTGAGAGTAGTGGAGACAGGGTTGCTGAATATTTTTAAGGCTGAGTGAGATAGATTGTTGATAGAGAAGGGAATCAAAGGTTACAGGGGCAGACAGAAAAGTTGAGTTGAGGCTGCAGTCAGGTTAGTCAATATCTTTCAAATGGCGGAGGGGCTGAATATCCTTCTTCTGCTCCTAATTCACATGAATTGGATGCTGCATTTCATGGTTGATGCTGTAATTCCCTCAGCCTCTCATGAGTAGTACACAGGCTCAGTGGTTAGCACTGCTGCCTCGTAGCACCAGGATCCCAGGTTTGATTCCAGCCTCGGGCAACTGTCTGTGTGGGGCTTGCACATTCTCTATGTGTCTGTGTGGACTTCCTCCTGTAGTCCAAAGATGTGCAGGTTAGGTGGATTTGCTGTGCTTAATTGGCCCAGAGGGTCCAAGGCTGTGCAAGCTAGGTGGGGTAGCCACTGGGAAATGTGGGATCACAGGGTTTGTGTGGGATGCCCCCTGGAGGGTTGGCACAGACTTGATGGCCCAAATGGCCTCTTTCTGCACATAATGGTTCTATGATAGGCCCTTATGTCAGTGAGCGTAAAACCAATTCATGGGGATGACAGAATGAATTGTGAGAAGTTTCACATACCACCGTATGGTTAATGTTTGCTTTGCCCATGGTTTACTGACAGAGATTCTTACCTTTTGGCTCCACAGCACCACGTGCACCCGTGTGCGGCCTGCAGCATCATCTACCAGGCAGATGAGCATCACCCACCCATCCTGCCTGCCCAGCAGGAGCTTGGCACCCACCTGGGTGGGCAGTGGGCAAGCCAGGTATGTGAGGATCGCCCTGCCGTGCTCTTCCTCACGAGGTACCTTGTGTTCCACACCAGCAGCAAAACTTGGGAGGGCCACTACACACACTACTCTGACCCAGCCTGCAGGAGGCCCACCTTTCTGATCCGTGCTTGGGGCCGCTACAGCGAGGGTGCCCCCGCCACACAGGTAAGAGGGGGCACCAACTTTGCCTTCACGACGAGGCGGGTGTGGGTGACGCCCCTGGATGTGACCACAGCCCTGCTGTTGAACTCCTCCACCACAGGATCCTGTGGCCAAGACGGATCGTGGCTGCCAGGCCTGGAGCAGGACCTCAGCCACACCAATGGCTGCCTGGCACTGGGCATCCGG
Organism: Rhincodon typus; assembly: GCF_021869965.1. Lineage (NCBI taxonomy): Eukaryota > Metazoa > Chordata > Chondrichthyes > Orectolobiformes > Rhincodontidae > Rhincodon > Rhincodon typus. Next base: position 56,314,330 of record NC_063350.1, read on the forward strand.
CTGCCTCACACTGAGTACGAGCTGGTCAGGATTGAGTGGGACCAGGCATCTCAGCGCCGCCTGCTGCTCCTCGGGCAGAGGCCTACAGACGGAAGCAGCCCCGACGCTCCAAGCAAGCGGGCCACCTCTTATCAGACTCCACTCCTGCAGTGCTCCGAGGAGGCTGTAGGGATCAGCAAGAGATTGAAGCAGCACCAGCAGAAAGAGACCGAGAGCCAGGGAACAACAGCATGGGAAGGTTCCCACCTGGCCAGACTGGCCTTACTGCTGGTTTTCACAGAACTGTTCCTGAACTAAACCAGCTCAGACACACAACGTAAAGTGAGGACTCCTCCTAATGATGTCCACTACAGACAATCTACCTGACCCTCCTTCCGAACATTTCTCAGTCTTTAATCCCCCAGTGAGTAAACTGAAGATTAAATACTGGCAAATTTCTGCAGACGGAGACATTATACTTGTTCCCGTTTATAAATGTCTCATCTGTGAGAGTCCAGTCAGTTAAACTGATTTCTGTTCTATGATACAGGAGATATGATATGTTCTATGATATGTGCTAGATAGTACTGAGTGACATAATCTAGAGGTGATTTGAATTTGAACAGTTTATCTCTGCTTGGCACTTTCCTGTAAAAATGAGGCTGACGTCAGAAATTGAAGGCTACAAGGATTATAATGTTAGGGCTCCACTTTTCTAGAAGCTTGCATTGGTGTCAGAGCAGGCTGAGCCAAAGGGATCAACAATCACAAATCTAGGATCAGCACTAAAGCACATCTCAGAGGAGGAGCTGAGAAATTGGCAGAGACAGGTCACGCTAAGGTGGTGAAGGTGGGCAGGCTTGGTAAGGGAGAGACTTTGGGGTATAGCTTCAGCTTTATGCTGAGGTTTGGAAACAGTTTGGATTGACCAGTAGACAGTGGGTGGCTGGAAGGTGAAATTGGGGGCATAATAAAACCTGGCAGGGATCAAAGACATCTGAGCACAGGTATTCAGAAGATACTATGGAGAAGAAACATGCAGGTGAAGAAGATAAGATTGGGTGGTATGGAATTGTGGTAAGGGATAGATCCTTGAAGGAACTTCAGAAAGATTAGTGTAGGCACAGAGCAGAGCCATTGCAGTGGGTTGTGTGGGTGCAGTCATGTGGTTAGGGGTGTGAACAAGGTGGAGGTAGTGACCATGAGTTGGTCAATGGAGGAGCGGAGTCAGCAGAGGAGGATGGTGTGGCTGGACATGTCTGGAGAACAATAGGGACAGATAATGTATCGAAAGCACTGAGCCTGTTGTCAGATAGAACCATTATGGGGGTCAGTTTATCTCAGTCCATTGGATGGTTTGTTTATGAAGCAGTTGGATGACAACTGCATTCGTTCAATCCCCATTGCCAGCAGGCGTTACCATGAAGGACTCTCGTTCTCAAGCTCCCCCCTCATCTGAGATGTGGTGGCTGTCAGGTAACACCACACCCAGTGTTCAGTCTCTAACAATACAGCAGCCCTATGGTGTGGTAAGATTACAGTGACGACCTCAGAGCCTTTATTCACTCAGATTTTTGGACAGCAACATGTTTGATACTAAATCCCAAAGCTCAGCTACAGGTCAGTAGCAAGGTGCAATCATCTGACTGTATATTGCTGCTCACAGAAACATAGATGTATGTCAAATGGCGCTCAGCCCATCATATGGTACCAGCTCGTTAAGTGAGCATCATAACTGAGAGCCAACCTCCTGCTTTTTACCCATTCTGTTATCAATAAAATGTTACTAAATCAATAGTAGTGGCAGTAGTAGTGTCCTTACCTCTGAGCGAGGGGGCCCAGATTTGAGTCCCAGCAGCTTCAGAGGGGAGCAAGAGCCTTATTGAACAGGTTGATTAGAAAATATCTCCCTGTCACCAATAAGTCAAATCGGTTTCTGTGAAGCAATTGCATCAGGGTGGACCATAACTTGTATATCCATTGTTACTTGTCGGTGCAACATTATACCTAATAATAAAAAGATTTCTTCAAATAAACTTTTAATTCAGAATATTATTAGGTCACTTACCTTTTAATTCCACACCGTACAGTCAGACAGAAAGAATCAGAACAAAGTGAAACTGTCTCACACACTGGAACTGTCTCCCACACTGAAACTGTCTCCTACACTGGAACGGTCTCCCACACTGAAACTGCCTCCTACACTGTAACTGACACCCACACTGAAACTGTCTCCTGCACTGTAACTGACACCCACACTGGAACTGTCTCCTACGCTGAAACTGTCTCCTACACTGTAAGTGATACCCACACTGAAACTGTCGCCTACACTGAAACTGTCTCCTGCACTGCAACTGACACCCACACTGGAACTGTCTCCGACACTGAAACTATCGCATACACTGGAACTGTCTCCTGCACTGAAACTGTCTCCTATACTGAAACTGAAACCCACACTGGAACTGTCTCCCAAACTGAAACTGTCTCCCACAGTGAAACTGTCTCCTACACTGTAACTGACACCAACACTGGAACTGTCTCCGATACAGAAACTGTCTCCTACACGGAAACTGTCTCCTACACCGTAACTGAAACCCACATTGAAACTGTATCATACACTGAAACTGACACCCACACTGAAACTGTCTCCTACACTGAAACAGTCTCCTTCACTGAAACTGTCTCCTACACTGAAACTGTATCCTACACTGAAACTGACACCCACACTGGAACGGTCTCCCAAGCTGAAACCATCTCCCACAGTGAAATTGTCTCCCACACTAAAACAGTCCCCTAGACTGTAACTGACACTCACACTGAAACTGTCTCCTACACTGAAACTGACACCCACACTGAAAACTGTCTCATACACTGAAACTGACAACCACAGTGAAATTGTCCCCTACACTGAAACTGACACCCAAACTGAAACTGTCTCCCACACTGGAACTGAATCCTACACTGAAACTGTCTCCTACACTGAAACTGACACCCACACTGGAACTGTCTCCCAAGCTGAAACTGTCTCAAACACTGGAATTGTCTCCTACACTGAAACTGTCTCCTACACTGAAACTGACACCCACACTGGAACTGTCTCCCAAGCTGAAACTGTCTCCCACAGTGAAACTGTCTCCTACACTGTTACTGTCTCCTACACTGAAACTGTCTCCCACACTGAAACTGTCTCTTACACTGAAACTGTCTCCCACACTGGAACTGTCTCCTACACTGAAACTGTCTCCTACACTGAAACTGTCTCCCATACTGGAACTGTCTCCTACACTGAAACTGTCTCCTACACTGAAACTGACACCCACACTGAAACTGTCTCCTACACTGAAACTGACACCCACACTGAAACTGTCCTCTACACTGTAACTGACACCCACACTGGAACTGTCTCCTATGCTGAAACTGACACCCACACTGAAATTGTCTCCTACACTGAAACTGAAACCCACACTGAAACTCTCCCACACTGGAACTGTATCCTATACTGAAACTGTCTCATACACTGAAACGGACAGCTACACCTGAACTGTCTCCCACAGTGAATCTGTCTCCTACACTGTAACTGAAACCCACATTGGAACTGTCTCCTACACTGTAACAGACATCCACACTGAAACAATCTCATACACTGAAATTGACACCCACACTGAAACTGACACCCACATTGAAACTGTCTCCTGCACTGAAACTGTCTTTACACTGGAACTGTCTCCCACAATGAAACTGTCTCCTACACTGTAACTGACACCCAGACTGAAACAATTTCATACACTGAAATTGACACCCACATTGAAACTGACACCCACATTGAAACTGTCTCCCACATTGAAACTATCTCAGACAAAGAAACTGACACCCACTCTGAAACTGTCTCCTACACTGAAACTGACTCCTGCACTGAAACTGTCTCCTACACTGGAACTGACATCCACACTGAAACTGTCTCCTACATGGTAACTGAAACCCACACTGAAATTATCTCATACACTGAAACTGACACCCACACTGAAACTGTCTCCCACATTGAAACTGTGTCCCGTCCTGAAACTGTCTCCTGCACTGAAACTGTCTCCCACTGTGGAACTGTCTCCTACACTGAAACTGTCCCCTACACTGGAACTGACACCCACACTGAAACTCTCTCCTACACTGAAACTGACACCTGCACTGAAACTCTCGCACACTGGAACTGTATCCTACACTGAAACTGTCTCATACACTGAAACGGACAGCCACACCTGA
>NC_063350.1:56321565-56386384 GCF_021869965.1 Rhincodon typus
TAACTATCTCATACACTGAACCTGTCACCCACACTGAAACTGTCTCCGACACTGTAACTGACACCTACACTGAAACTGACACCCACACTGAGATTGACACCTACACTGAAATTCACACCCACAACATAATTGTGACATTTAATTGTCGTGGCAAAGCAATAGTTATGATTGTGTAGTATTAGCTGTGGTCAAGGAATTGTGGGTTTGGGTTTATGACTTGGCAGTTATAGGTGTATTATTGTAGTTCTGTATTTGCGATTGTGTAGTGGTGTTCATTTAGATATTGTGTGGTCTTTTGTTACAGTTGTGTGTATATAGTTGTGGGTGTATAGCTGCACTTGTGGCCTTTATTTGTAGTTGTGGTCATTTTATTGTTTTTGAGATTGTGTAGTTGAGGGCATGTCCTTGTAGTTGTAGCTGTATCATTGTGGTTGTGTAGTTTTAGTTGTGTGATGTAGTCGTAATGGGGTAGTTGTGGTGATGTAGATGTAGGTTGTGTTTGTATAGATATGACTGTGTATTTGTAGTTGTGTTTTTGTTATTGTGTAGTTGTGTTGGTGTAGTTGTAACTACGGTTGCGCAGTTGTGGTCCTTTAGTTGTAGCTGTCATTCTAGATGTGTAGTTGTAGTCATTTTGTTGTAGTTGTAGTTGTGGAATTGTCATTGTACAGTTGTGATTGTGTAGTTGTAGTTGTGATTGTGTAGTTGTAGTTGTGATTGTGAATTGTGAATCTTTTAAATCATTTATGGGATACAGGCTTTTCTGGCTGGCTAGCATTTATTGCCCATCTTTAGTTTCCCTTCAGTGGTGAGCTGACTTCTTGAACCATTGTAGTCCATGTGCTATAGGTTGACCATTTTGGTCAGTAGGGAGGGAATTCCAGGATTTTGAACAATGATATATTTCCAACTCAGGATGGTGAGTGGCTTGGAGACGACCTTGCAGGTAGTGGTGTTCCCATATGTCCGCTGCCCCTGTCCTCCTGGATGGAAATGGTTGTGGGGTTGGAAGGTGATGTCTAAGGATCTTTGGTGAATTTCTACAGTGCATCTTGTAGATAGTACACACTGCTGCTACTGAGCATCGGTGGGGGAGGGAGTGAATGCTTGTGGATGTGGTGCCAGTCAAGCGGCTGTTTTGTCCTGGATGGTGTCAAGCTTCATGAGTGTTGGTGGAGCTGCACCCATCCAGGCAAGTGAGGAGTATTCTATCACACTCCTGACTTGTGTCTTGTAGATGGTGGACAGGATTTGGGGAGTCAGGGGGTGTGTTATTCACCACAGTATTCCTAGCTACTAACCTGCTCTTGTAGCCCCTACATTTATATGGTGAATCCAGTGAGTTTCTGATCAACAGTAACCCCAAGGATGTTGATCGTGGGAAATTCAGCAATGATTACACCATTGAACATTAAGGGGCAGTGGTTAGATTTTCTCTTATTGGAGATGGTCATTGCCTGGCATTTGTGTGGCGTAAATGTTACTTACCACTTGTCAGCCCAAGCTGAACATTGTCCAGATTTCGTTGCATTTGAACATGGACTCTTCAGTATCTGAGAAATCACGAACAGTACTGAACATTGTACAATCCTTAATAAACATCCTCACTTCTGATCTTAAGATGGAGCAAAGATCATTGATGAAGCAGCTGAAGATGGTTGGGACACTACCCTGAGGAACTCCTGCATAGATGTTCTGGAGCTGAAATAATTTACCTCCAACAACTACAACCTTCTTCCTATGTGCTACTTGTGGCACCAACCAGCAGAGAGTTTGTCCCCGATACCCATTGGGCTCAGTTTTGCGATGTCACAATCGGTCAAATGCAGCCTTGTGTGTTGTGTAATGATTGTGTAGTTGTAGTTGTGGTCACGTAAGTGTACTTGTGTAGTTGTGGTTGTTTAGTTCTGAGTGTAATTGTATAGTTGTAGTTTTGTAATTGTAGTTTTGATTCTGTAGTTTTAGCTGTGTTGCTGGACTTGTGAAGTCTAGATTAATGCTGTGTGGCTGGGGATTCAAATCCACATATGGTCATTGGTGGCATTTAAATCACTGAATTATATTTGGAAATAAAGACTAGTTTCAGCAATGGTAAAACTTACTGTTCTCATAAAAACAATCAGGCCCATTAAAATCCTTTAGGGAAGAAAATCAGTCATCCTTACTTAATCTGGTCTACATGTGACTCCAGACCCACACCAATGCAGTTAGCTTTTAAATGCCCTCTGAAATGGTCTAGCAAGCCACTCAGTTCATGGAAAATCAGGGTTGTATGATCATTGCCCATGAAGAAAAGCCCATCTCAGAAATGATAAATTATCAGATTGTAGTAAAAAATGCCATCAGACACTTGGTTTTGTTCTGTTTTCTGTCAATGATGTCAGCGGCGAAAATCTTGCTTTGGCTTCTTTTATTGCCGTGTACATTTTTTGTTGGGATGTCGATGTCACTGGTATTTGTTGCTGATCTGTGACCATTGTTGAACTGAGGGGGTTGTGAGGTCACTTCAGAGGGCAGTTAGGAGTCCATGACACAGTGTGGCCTGGATTCACACAGAAGCTGGTCTAGGTAAGAACAGACAATTGTTGCAACTAACGTCCTTTGAATGATTGTCCCTCAGGAAGGAAATTCACAATCCTCACACTGTCTGTTATTTTCATCACCTATTTCTGAAGACTGAGGATGATTGTCTTCCAGGAGTCCAAAGGTGGCTGATGAAACAAATGTGAGATCTTGGGATATTGTGGCCCCTTGGGTTCCTGGGGATATTTGGTCATGTGATACCAGTTTGGATCACACCTTCATCTTCTCTCCACTCTGCCACCTGCTGGCTCATACACTGAACAAGAGTAGGCCACTTGCCCCATAAGGCCTCTTCCATCATTCAATAAGATCATGGCTGATGATCATTTTAACCTCTAACCTACATTGCTGCATATCTCTAATGTTCTTTCATCTCTGCCTTAAAAAATTTCAAGATTCTGTCTCCACTACCTTTTGAAGAAGGGAATTCCAAAACTTCACAACCCTCTGTGAAAAACAAATCCTCATCTCTGTTTTAAATGGGCAGCCCTTTATTTTTAAACTACATCTACTTCCAGATTGTCCTACAAGAGGAAACTTCCTTTCCACATCCACCTGGTCAAGTCTCCTCAGGAACATATCCAATTACATCACCTCCAGAGGATATCGGCCTAGCCATCCAGCTTTTGTTCTTAAGGCAGGTGTTAGTCTCATAAAACCAGTTCAGGGTGACGGTCTCCCAGGAGCTGGGGACAGTGCTGCAGTTCTTCATGTTGGCTTTCAGCACCTTGTTGACGAGGTTTTTCTGTCTTCCACTGATGCATTGACTGAGCAAGGAGAAGACCCGCTTTGGAGATCCTGGTGTCCAAACCATATGGTCAACCCAGTGAAGCAAATGGTCGATGACAACAGCCTTGGTGCCTGATGGTGTCATGTTTGTGCAGTGACCTCCCACTTTATCCGAAGAATTTCCCACAGACAGGAACTTGGGCAACAGGAGACAGAGTTGTAGTGGAAGGGAGTTTCTCAAAATGAAGAGCTGTCACTAGTGGTGTTCCACAGGGATCCATGTTGGGACCACTGTTGTTTGTGATATACATAAATGATCTGGAGGAAGGTATAGATGTCTGATTAGCAAGTTTGCAGATGACACTAAGATTGGTGGAATAGCAGATAGTGAAGGGGACTGTCAGAGAATGCAGCAGAATAAAGATAGATTGGAGAGTTGGGTGGAGAAATGGCAGATGGAGTTCAATCCAGGCAAATGCGAGGTGATGCATTTTGGAAGATCCAATTCAAGAGCGAACTATATGGTAAATGGAAAAGCCCTGGGGAAAATTGATGCACAGAGAGATCTGAGTGTTCAGGTCCATTGTACCCTGAAGGTGGCAACGCAGGTGGACAGTGTGGTCAAGAAGGCATACAGCATGCTTTCATTCATCGGACGGGATACTGAGTACAAGAGTTGGCAGGTCATGTTAAGTTGCATAGCACTTTGGTTCGACCACATTTGGAATACTGCATTCAGTTCTGGTCGCCACATTACCAAAAGAATGTGGATGCTTTGGAGAGGGTGCAGAGGAGGCTCACCAGGATGTTGCCTGGTATGGAGGGCGCTAGCTATGAAGAGAGGTTGAGTAGAGTAGGATTATTTACATTAGAAAGACGGAGGTTGAGGGGGGACCTGATTGAGGTCTACAAAATCATGAGAGGTATAGACAGGGTGGATAGCAAGAAGCTTTTTCCCAGAGTGGGGAACTCAATTACTAGAGGTCACCATTTCAAGGTGAGAGGGGAAAAGTTTAAGGGAGATATGCGTGGAAAGTTCTTTATGCAGAGGGTGGTGGGTGCCTGGAACGCATTGCCAGCGGAGGTGGTAGAGGCGGGCACGATAGCATCATTTAAGATGCATCTAGACAGATACATGAATGGGCAGGGAGCAGAGGGATACAGATCCTTGGAAAATAGACAACAGGTTTAGATAGAGGATCTGGATCAGCGCAGGCTTGGAGGGCTGAAGGGCCTGTTCCTGTGCTGTAATTTTCTTTGTTCTTTGTTCTTTGACAGTGTCATTGATATCACTGCCAGGCCCTCCGTACATTGTCCATGTTTCATCCTCGTACTTTAACGTAGGGGTAGACTGTGAGTTTGGTTCCAGTTCTGATGTCAAGAACTTCAAAAGCTGCCACATATATATCCACATGATGAAGGGTTCAATATTAGAGGCAGCTACAGCCTCAGTGGGGCTTCTATTGATCTCCCTTTCTCCCAAAGGAGTTGGTGGCTGCTGTGCTACTGCCCCATGGACACTTGCTTCCCTCCCCTCTACTCCCCTCCATGGTGAAGTAGATTTGGTGTAAACTCGGATACGAATGGGAGAATTTGGGATTATCTTGCTCATGCTGCAAGGTGGGAGACCAGGTCACGGTAACATTGGAATTGGTTTAAACACCAAGTGAGGTTAAACCCAGAGATGAGAGGCGCCCATACCTCTCACAACTGCTGTTGTGTTCAGAACCATTCCCTGGGTATGGCTGGTGGAGAGTCAGAAACGGCGTTTGATCTTGGGCTGTCAGTTTCAGATCCTGAGTGTGAATGGGCACACTGTTATTAAAAACAGAATCTGCTGGAGAGACTCAGCAGGTCTGGCAGCATTTGTGGAGAGAAAACAAAGTTAACAATTCATTAAAAGTGATTCTACTTCAGAAAGTTGCTGTCTGTTGTATCTTATTGGAGATTTGAACTCCACATTTGAAATTAAGAGCTTGGGGAAACTGTTTAAATCAACGTTGGTCCTAATCCCAGGGTCATGACAAGGAGCTGGATGCATAGCTTGTGTAGATCAAATTTCATGTGGAGATGGCCCTCTTTTACCAACTGCACATACTTCAGACTTAACAGACCTTTAACAGCCTGTCATGGAGACGGTTTACTGCAAAGATGAACGGATTCTCACCAACATCATCGTGTAATGGGATCTGAAGAGAACTCTCCAGTAAAGGTGGTGGTGGTGGTGGTGGTGGGGGGAGGGGGGGGGGGGGGGGGTGTGGGTGGTGGGGGGGGGGGAGTGCAGGGTGAGGTGCAGTGACCCATTGCAGATGATCCTGGCTAGATATCAGCTGGCTAAGGAGAGTCAAGCCAGATGCAGCTCACACCTATCTGCAGAATTACTCGGACACTCTGAAAGGAATGGTGTACTGGCCTCTCCTTCCCGTTTCGATTCTGGAGAAGCCTGTTTCAAAGTGCAGTTTCAAATCTGCCACGTAGAGTCTTGTCAGCCATGGTTCACAGGGCAAAAGGAAAGTGACACAGTAATCAATGACGCCCACACCCCGTGAATGAAATGTGAAAACTTGTTCTAACACATGCCTTCACACACACCAGGTTAGATATAAAAAGGGTCGTGCATCTTTACAGATTACAGTGTTTGCAGTCTCTGGTCTCTCACGTGGCAAGCCTGTCTTCTGAATGGATTCAATGATTTAAGATTGAAGTGGTAGCTTTATACAACAAAGGATTCACAGCAGGTTGCTTTTGTAAAAGAGCTGGATTCTCAGATAAACCTTAATTAGGACAGGCTCTGTACTCTGTCTGCCTGATGTCTTACAGTTTGTCATTAACTCTTATTCGCAGACTGGATGATCTGACAGTTCAGGAGCAAATTACTGCAGATTTTGGAATCTGTACCGAAAACAAAAAATACTTGAAATCAGAGCGGGTCAGGCAGCATCCATGGAAAGAGAGCAAGCTAACATTTTGCGTCTAGATGATTCTTCATCAAACTGACTTTAAGTGTGGGAGGCGATATTTATGCAATAGTCGGGGAGTGGGTGCTGGGGGAGAAAGGTTGCTGATAGTGCAGATTAAGTGATTGGAATGTAAAAATGGCAGAACAATGGTGTGTCCAGCTGCCAAACTGGAAAGAACAGGTGGTCCCACTGGAGTTGGGGGGAGAGAGGAGAAGGGAAAGAGGACATGGGACTGAGAATGCAACAAGTAAAGCTAAAAGAAAGGGAAGAGATGGGATTGAACTCAATATTAAGCCCCGAAGCTTATAAAGTGCCTAGTCTGAAGTTGAGATGTTGTTCCTTCAGTTTGCATTGTGATTCACTGAAGCATTGCAGCATGCTAAGGACAGACAAGTGGTTATGCAAGCAGGACACTGTGTTAAAATGACAGGAAGCTCGGGGTCATGCTCACACATTAAGGATTCCAGCCCATTCTCCCAGTTCCTTTTCTTGCATTGCAGCTCCCAAAACATGGCTTCCTCCCCCTACAACTGTTATTTCCCACCCACTGTGGTTGACAGGGCCCTCAACTGCATCCGACCTATCACCCGTGCTTCCCATCACTCTCAACAGCATGATCGGGTCCCCCTAGTCCTCACTTTTCATCCCACCAGCCTCCAATTCAAAGGATCATCCTCCATCATTTCAGGCCAGCACCAAACACATCTTCCCCTCATTCCCCTCTGTCTAGATTTCGTAGGGATTGTTCCCTTCAGGACACTCTAGTACATTCCTCGACTACCAAAACCATTCTCCCTGCCCCTCCACCCCTTCCCATAGCACCTTCCCATACAACTACAGAAGGTGCAACACATGCCCCTTCACCTCTCCCTGCTCACCATCCAAGAGCCTAAACAGTCTTTCCAGGTGAAGCAGCATTTCACCTGTACCTCCTCCAATCTGGTCTATTGCATTCACTGCACCCAATCTGGCCTACTCTACATTGGAGAAACCAAATGCAGACTGGGTGACCCCTTTGCAGAACAGCTCCGGTCCGTACACAAGTATGACCCCGACCTTCCAGTAAACACTCATTTTAACACAGCATCCTGCTTGCATGCCCACTTGTGTGTCCTCAACATACTACAACGCTCCAGCAAATCATAGCCCAAACTAGAGGAACAACTTGTCATCTTCAGACTAGGCACTTACAACCATCTGGATTTAACACTGAGTTCAACCTCTTTAGATTGTGAACTCACTCCCATTTCTTCCCTTTCTTTTAGCTTTACTCGTTGCATTCTCTATCACCGTGTCCTGTCTCCCCCTCCCCCAATATTGCATTAATGCTGTCCCCTCCACTCTTCATGTCAGACCTGATGAAGAGTTGTTTAGTCTCGAAACGTTAGCTTGCTCTCTCTCCACAGATGCTGCCTGACCCACTTTGATCACCAACAGGGAGGCAACAGCCTAGTGGTATTATCACTGGACTGTTAACCCAAATAATGCTCTGGGGACCCAGGTTCAAATCCTGCCATAGCAGATGGTGGAATTTGAATTCAATGAAATATCTGGAATCAAGAATCTCATGATGACTGTGAATCCATTGTTGATTTTTGGGGAAAAACCCATCTGGTTCACTAATGTCCTTTTGGGAAGGAAATTACCGGTCTGGCCTACATGAGACTCCAGACCCACAGCAAAGTGGTTGACTCTTAACTGCCCTCTGGGCAAACAGGGACGGGCAATAAATGCTGCCTAGCCAGTGACACCCTCATCCTGTGAACGAATAAAGGGGGAGAAAAAAGTGTTTTGTTTTCTGAACTTACAGGTCAATGGCTCTGGTAGAACTCCTGACAAATGGTTCCTATCTGATCATTTAAACAGACAAAGATAACACGGCTGCCTACCTGTGGCTGTTTCCATGTTCAAAGGTCACTTTTCATACAAAAGTGGGGCGTTCATGTTGATTATACACCCTGGGTTGTGGGTTAACAGCTTCTGAGGGTTTGAGACAGTTGACATGATGTAGTGGTATATGAGCCTTTCACTTTCATCTGCCTCAGATTGAGTTACAGTTACAGTATGTGACTTGTGGAAAGACAATCTGGTAACTGCATCACCTTTTGTGTTTGTCCATCCTGAAACAAAGAGGTGTAGGAATTCTCTGAATGGTTGTGGGTGAACACTCATTCGATTGATACTCAATATCGGCTCTAGCCCCAATGCCAAAGATTTTCAATGTCCATCTTAACAACTTGTTTGTGTCCAGTTTTTAAAAGAACTGACTGAAAGTTCATAATATACAATGCATAAAAATATACCAGCAATAAAGTATTTACTTGGCCTTTACAGTGTAAGCCCTGCCCTTACCTTGCTGTCCCCCACAGCGTGATACTTCTTACGTTTGAGGGAATTATTTTGAAGAGTCTTCTTGTCTTTCAGAACATTTCCATAGAATGTAGTACAAAAACAAAGTTGCTGGAAAAGCTCAACAGGTCTGGCAGCATCTGTGGAGGAGAAAACAGAGTTACGTTTCGGGTCCGGTGACCCTTCCTCAGAACGTAGTACAATCCTGGCTAACATTTGCTCACACACCATCTTTATGGTAGAAACATTGAGATGTGATTTTTCAGGGGAACAAACTGCATTCATGAGAGATAGGACAAGTTCAACATGGACTGTCTTACCAGGCAAACATAAAATTAACTTAACGAGAGACAGGTATTCTGCTCCCTTATTGCCCACCTCCTGGAGAACATGTTGCCAACTTTCAGGAAGAAGTGCTTTCTTAGTGTTCCAGTCAGCCAGGAGATCATTGGGCTTGCATTTAGTCATCCCTCAAAAGATTGGCCCTTGTCTATCAGGCATCAGTTGGGAATTCTAGTATTGCAAGTGATCAGGCTGTTTTGTGTTCTCTCCCACAGCATGGCCCTCTTAAGCTTTCCATCTTATTCAGAAATCTTAACAGAAATTCTTGACTATATTGTATGCTACTTCTTCCTGAAATTCCCTTGTTTCAACTAAACATTAAGAGAAAAGTCTAATTTTGTGCAGTGGTTATTTGAGGTTTTCTTCAGCATCAAAGAGCAATTGTCTTGAGAGAGAAAACATTCACCAAAATTCTGTTTAGTGCTGGTCCAGTGAAAGGAATCATCTACTGCCATTCCAGTACTGTCATGATAGTATAATGTAGGGTATGCAGTGTAGTTTGATCTTATTAGGGTAATAGGTCAGCACAACTTCGTGGGCCGAAGGGCCTGTACTGTGCTGTACTGTTCTTTGTTCTATCTTCTATCTTCTATGTTCTACGTTCTCTAGCAATTTAGAATAGTTGGGGTTGAAAATTGGCAGAATTTAACTTTTAACTTTTGGACAGGAACAGTGGATGAAGGATTGTGTGTCAGCTATTTGTACAGAGTTGTGAACAATGTGAGCTCCTCAGTCAATATAAAAGACCTTTCCTTAGGTTGAGTTGCAATTTTTGCCTTTTTCATTTAGCATAACCAAAGTTTGTATTAGTGCTGTCTACATAAAGCCCCACAAATATTTCAATTTTCCAACATCACAGATTTTGACTAGAAGTAAACGTGTTCATTTTTACATTTATGAGCACACAAGAACATGGAACAGCTTTTGGCACTTTTTGTTTGACACGTCAATTACTTTTCCACTTCCTGCAGTTTATTTAAAATTACAATTTAATTATCATTGATGTCAACTGTTTGCAGACCTGCTTGTCAGGTGTGGCAGGAATATGGTTATAGGTTGCTCAGAGAGTTCTCATCCTCATTGTGTTTTCTGGATTAACATACTCTGATTGCAATGTGGAACTTTCCTTACGCCTTTAGTCCCAGACAGCACTTGTTTAAATGAGTGTCAATGTAGACATGAGGAGTATTCATTCCCTTCACTGCAGTTTTATGGATTTCCTGAACAGCACAAGGAGCATGTCCCTTAAGACCATATGACATCATTGTCTTCTGAGGCAGTTCCTTGTGTTCGAAGGTAACTTTCTCCCACTCTAGAAAGGAGTTCTCAATTGTCTGAAGAGTCCAGTGCATGACCACTTTATGGGTGGCATGGTGGCACAGTGGTTAGCACTGCTGCCTCACAGTACCAGGGACCCAAGTTCAATTCCAGCCTTGGGCAACTGTCTTTGTGGAGTCTGCATGGATTTCCTCTGGGTGCTCCAGTTTCCTCCCACAGTCCAAAGATGTAAAGTTGAATAGTTGGGGTTGAAAATTGGCAGATGCTAAATTGCCCATAGTGTCCAGGGATGTGTAGGCTAAGTGGATTAGCCATGTGAAATGCAGGGTTACAGGGATGGGATAGTGGGGACACAATTTGGAGGGTTGGTGATGGGCCAAAGGCTTGCTTCCACATTATAGGGATTTGATGACTCTGTGGGGTCAGAGGGTAGGATGTCCAGATTGCCATGTGTTCCATTATCTGTCAAAAGAGGAGCTTCAGCCTATCATTGGCAATGAGACTCAAGGTGTACAGACCCCTTCCAGATATTTGCTCCCCACCACTCTGCAGAATCTTGGACCAGTATTTCCCTGGTGTCAATAGAGATATTGCATTTTTAAGGAGGCTCTGAGATTGATAGTTAACTGTGATAAACAGGTACTTCTCCACATCACAAAGCAGACATTTGGTGATAATGGAGCTAATACCTTGTAAGTTATTATCTCAAGTTTAATCTGTCCAGGTGAAAACTTGGGTAGGTAATGGTTTTTAATCCATTGTGTAGTACAACCACTAGATTGGAAAGCTGTGTGTGGTGCACTGTATGATAAGCAGACAGCCAATCACCTGCATGTATTTCATCATCTTTGTGTTCTACTTAACAAAAACATTGGAAACATTGGGAATTACTTTGTTCAAACTCTTGTGCTCCAAATTGCATAGAGGCTTTTTACAAAAACTTGAATTGATTTTTGTGGGTCAGCAGTGGAAAAAAATGCACAGTTTCGTGATATCCCTCAACTACAGATTGAATTAACTACACAGCCTTGCAATACGTTGCATCCAGTAATGGGTCAAGTGGGCAGAGCAACTACTACTGCCAGTGTGAATCCAACCACAGTGAGAACGCTGCCAGTAATCATTTGGTATTACAGAGCTTGAGTATTGTTGAAAAGCTTTTCATCTTGTACTCATCAGGACAATTTGCAAGAATACCAATTCAAGGGGGAAAACCAACATTTATACTGTATCAGAACAGAGTGTTGATTGCCTGGTAAGTTAAGTTTGATTGATAGAGGTGTTGCCAAGTGGACTCACAGTGCATCTCAGTGGCAACACCTCTAGCAATCAGAGGCCATGTGCCAAACAATCAGCACTCTCTTCTGATGCAGTATAAACGTAATTTCCTCTTTATTGGTATTCTTGTGAATTGTCCTGATATAAAGCTTCAACCAAATGTGTCTTTTTCAGCAATGCTAAAGAATGTTATCGTGTGGACAGTAGGAATTTTTTGTGCGTATGGCTTATCTAATGTTTACATCCCTATACCATCATGCAGTTCCCAGAAGTTTGAAATAATCACACGTTTTAACTTGAAATCGAACCTTACAGTGAATGCATTTTTCCATTCTCCCCATGATGTGGCAGAATGATCCAATGTTGGTTTGGTTCACCAACTGTACTGCTTTAGTCAGTGAGGTGGCATCTATCCACCCACATGATGATATAATTCCTAATTCATTTAGGAATCGGAGAGCAACATGATGCTCCTTCATGTTTACTGATAGATTTGTTTGAGGAACTACTACCATTTGACAAAATTGGATTTTATGAAATGCAATAGGAAGTGATCAGATTTGTATCAGATTTAAACAAAGTAAAACTGCCGACTGGTTTTATTCACATTCTATGAGTTGATTATATTATACAGAGAAAGGTTAATGAAAGATTTATAAGGCTCTTTCTGTACACATTCCAAGATTATTTATGAAGGCAGAAACATTGCATAGCCCATTCTTTTTTTATTCACTCGTGGGTATTGCTGGCTGACCAACATTTATTACCCATCCCAAGCTGCCCTTGAGAAGATGATGGTGAGCTGCCTTCTTGAACCGCTGTAGTCCATGTGCTGTCTGTAGACCCAAAATGCTTTTAGGGGGGGATTTCCAAGATTTTGACCCAGCAACACTGAAAGAACAGCAATACATTTCCAAGTCAGGATGGTGAGTGGCTTGGAGGGGAACTTGGGTTGGTGGTGTTTCCATGTATCTGCCGTCCTTGCCTTTCTACATGGAAATGGTTGTGGGTTTGGAAGGTGCTGTTAGAGGATCTTAGGTGAATTTTTGCAGTGCATCTTGTAGATGGTACACACTGCTGCTGCTGAGTGTCAGTGGGGAAGGGAATGAATGCTTGTGGATTTGGTGCCAATCAAGCGGGCTGTTTTGTCCTGGATGGTGTCAAGTTTCTTGAGTGTTGTTGGGGCTGCACCCATCCAGGCAAATGGGGAGTATTCCATCACACTCCTGATTTGTACCTTGTGGATGGGACACAGGTTTTGCGAAGTCAGGGTATGAGGTACTCACTGCAGTATTCCTAGCTTCTGATGTGTTCTTGTAGCCACTGTGTTTATGTGACAAATCCTATTGAGTCTCCAGTCAATGGTAACCCCAAGGATGTTAATAGTGGGGGATTCAGTGATGGTAACACTGTTAAATGTTTAGGGCAGTGGTTAGTCTATCGCTTATTGGAGATGGTCATTGCCTGGCATTTGTTTGACACGAATATTACTTGCCACTTGTCAACCCAAGCCTGGATTTGTCCAGGTCTTGATTATTGCTTTGCATATATCTGTACCACATAATGAAATAGTGCATTTTACTTAAATTGTGCATGGTGAAGCAACTCAACTTGGATATGAACTGACGTGGTGAAAAGTGGTTAATTATACTAGTGTTTGTTGAAGAACAAAGAGGAAGGACCGTGATAATGTAAACTTCAGAACTTTAATAACTGGTTGTGGATTGAAGGAATCAGCAATAATTCTGTCCAGAATAAACGGTTAAGGGACAAGGACAAATTGTGATTCAGGAATTGAAAGCAATTGGCCATGCCTGGGAAAAGGAGGAGTTAAAGCTAGATAAACAAAATTGCTTTAACAACCGCTTCATAATTGGCTGCCTTATGCAACATGAATAAATGATTGCTCTGCAGAAGAATTTAAGGAGTTGATTGCAGGCAAGTTGTGTCTTCAACAATAGTCAATATTGAATGTAACGAGAAACAAAGGCCTGAACCATCTCCAACTACCACCACCCTCCTCCGCCTGGCCTAGCTCGTCCTCACCCTGAACAACTTTTAACTCCTCTCACTTTCTTCAAGTCAGAGTGGTGGCCGTGGGTCCCAGTTATGCCTGTCTCTTTGTGGAGTACGTGGAACATTTCTTGTTCCAATCCTATTCCAGCCCCTATCCGCGACCTATGGTATATCAATGATATAATTGATGCTGCCTCCCTCTCTTGTCCGGGAGACTTTATTCCATTCTCCCAGTTCCACCGTCTCTCTCACATATATTCTCATGAGGCTGACTTCAACAAGGGAGCCTCCAAAATGTCCACCTTCTTCCTCAACCAAGGATTCCCCAGTACCATTGTCAACAGGGCTCTCAACTGGGTCCAACCTGTCTCCCGCACCTTCACCTTCACCCCTTCTCTTCCCTCAGTGATAGCGTCCCCCTTGTTCTCACCTACCATCCCACCAGCATCCACATCCAGATGATCATCAGCTGCCAGTTCTGCCATCTCCAGCGAGATGCTACCACCAAGCACATATCCCCCTCCCCTCCCTTGTCAGCTTCTGCAGGGACCGTTCCTTCCAGTTCATCCTGGCCCACTCTTCCTTCACCCCCAACAACACCCACAGCCTCACAGCACCAAGTGCAGAAGGTGTAACACTGTTCACTTTATCCTTCTTCAGTGCCCAAGGGGACCCAAATATACCTTCCAGGTGAAGAAGTGCTTTACCTGCACTTCACATGGTCTAATCGACTGCATTTGCTGCTCACAATGTCGTCTCCCATATATTGGGGAAATTAAGGTGGCTGCTTTGCAGAACACCTACATTCTGCTTGCAAAAAAGACCCTGAGCTTTCAGTTGCGTGCCACTTCAACACATCACCCTTTTCCCTGGCCAACATCTCTGTCTCTGGCTTGCTGCAGTGCTCCAGCAAAGCTCAGCGCAAGCTGGAAGAACAGCACCTATTTTTCTGCTTGGGGACCCTGCAGCCTTCTGGACTCAATATTGAGTTCAATAACTTTAGGGCTTGAGCTCTTCCATGTCCTTATTCCAACCCCGACATCCAGGCCTTGTTATCACATAGCCTATTACACACCACCCATTGTTAGCCAATAGTAATTGCCATTAATAGTTATTCACCCTCCTAGCCAGATGGTTATCCACTTTTTTGTCTGTCCAACTGCCCTCTTTGGGCTCTATCCACATCTATCATTTACTCCTTACCCCCAAACCCCACTCCATCCTCTGCATTTAAATCGACATTTCCCTAGCTACCATCAGTTTCTGAGCAAGGGTCACCTGACCCAAAACATTTACTCTGATTTCTATCCACACATACCGGCAGACTTGCTGAGCTTTTCCAGACATTTCTGTTTTTATCCACAGAGAAGCTACTTCTGATAAGAAAGCAAGCTACAGACTTGGTAACTTCATAAATGTCATCAATAACATCACACCATAAACTTGAAATACAGAAAACACTATAATAATGGATCTCCAGGATTCTTCAGCAGCAGAACTTCAGGGAACAACACTGCATAACGATGGAACCTTGGACATCCAGAGACAGACGCTGTTGGTTGGAATTTTAGCTAAATTCCACTATTAATCGGCTAATTGCCAAGTTGGGTTGGGAGGTTTAACTTGCGTACATGAAGGGTTTTATTTGGTTCTACATGTAATAAAGTTTAAATAATTGTTTCAGGATTTGATTGTCTGTAAGATTTTTTTAATAAGTAGCTGAATTAAAGGTGGCTTGTGGTAATTTACACACAACACTGATATGACAAATGGGCCTACTCCTGATGTGAACATAGCCCTGAAGATGCATTTACTTAAGTATTCATTGACGAAGAATCAGGTTTGACTTACAAACTGAATATATGCCTAAGAGTCACAGAATTATTACAGTGCAGAAGGAGGCCATTCAGCCCATCATGCCTGCACCAGCTCTACTGCCTTTTATAATGGAGAATTTTTGAAGAGTGGTGACTGTTGCAATGTAGCAGCCAATTCCTGCAGCGTTTGCAAACAGACAGTGTGCCCACGACACTGAAGAGTGTTCCACTCTATAGACTAACAGAGGAATCAACTCAAACCCAGCAAGGAGAAAAGTCATTGTTCACCTTGGGAGATTTTCATTTCTTACATAAATTTGCATACTCTAGGATCTCACGAAGAGCAAGGAGACAATGATCAGACGATAACAGCCTGCATGTCCTACTCTTTCTGAGAACTTTAACATTCATTTGATGGGGGTGAAGGAGTCTTGTTTAACATCTTACTTGAATGACTGTGTCAGCTTACATCAAGGATTCAAGTCTCTGGGGTGGAACAAATGACTGATTCAGCAAATGCTACCACTGAACTAATCCTAGCCTTATATATCTGGGGATGTGCCGACAGGACACCAGTGGTGCATAACTAAAACAGCTTAAAGGGTCAGGCATCACCTGGAGCATTTTACACATGGCCAAGTAAAATTGTGATACTTTGTACAATCTGCAGGGAATCCAAGTTCTCAGAGGCACCCTGGCTGGTTGGACAATCCACATATGGAGGAAAAAGATCCCAAGGAAATTGTGGAAACTGAGGGATGCAGGTGACCAGAGTATTGTGTATTCTCTATGACCCCATAGCACAGAGCAACGAGGAGTTTAATTATCCAAACAGATCAGGCAAGGCAAGAAACAAACACAGAGAATGCTGGAGAAACCCAGCAGCTCTGGCAGTATCTGTGAACAGAGAAACAGAGTTGTCATTTTGAGTCCAGTGACCCTTCTCAGGACTTCCTCAGAGGGCATTTCTTCAGTTCTGAATTCTTTCCCAGAATGCTGCTGATACTGAGGATCAACATGAGGTGGTCACAGCCAATCTCCACCCTCCCCTCTGCTTGGTGGAGGAAGCATTGGAGCTGCTGGGGATTCTGATGAAAAGGGTGACAGGGAAATCTGAAGAATACAGGGTCAGTGTGACATTCTGCATATCTTCCTCTTTGGGCTGTTAGATCACAAGAACACCCACAAAATGTTATATAAATGTACTGCTGAAAGTCATGTGTTCCTCAGCAACTATCTTAACAGCCATGTACCTGGGGAGAAGCTAAACAGAGGCACCATCTGCTCTCTCAAGTAGATATGAAAGAGCCAGTGCAGACACAATGGACTGAATTGCCTGTTTTCTGCTCTGTAATCATGCTGTGATCCTTCTCCAAGAAATTGAGGCTCAAAATGAACCAAACCCCTTTATTGCATTTGCCTTCACTCTCTCCTTGACAAGTACCAGTCATTGATCCACAGGCATATAAATCAGCAGAAGAGCTCCAAGGAGCTGGAGTAGGGTTGAAGCAACTGGGCTGGAAGGTAACAATGTAGTTATCATTGATTAGAGGGTTAAAGAAGCTCTGATAGAGAGTCCAGACTTCATGACCTCTCCTGTTTGTAAAGGATCTGAAGTGGATGGCACTGTGGATGAGAACAAGGTAAGTAGAGCTGACAGGAAATCCATTAGAACACTCTAGTACACCTTGCACCTAGATCCAGGATAGATTGTTTTAAGGCACAGCAGTCTAACCAATCACTATTGTGCCCAAAACAGAAGCACACCCTCTCAGCCCCAGCTAATTATAGCCTGAAAGCACTACAGGAGTTGTTTATTATCAAGATTGCAGGATGCTGCTAAATTCTCAGAAAACACAAAGATAGACAGGAAGGTATTATATGGAGAAGACATAATGAGGCTATGAATGGTTACAGATAATTGAGTGAGTGGGCAAAAATCCTGGCACATGGAGTAATAATGTGGAAAAACATGAAGCTGTTCACTTTGGAAGGAAGAATAAAAAAGCAGAATTCTGAGGTGGAGAGGGATCTAGATAATCTAATGCACGAGTCACAAAAAGTCAGTGTGCATGTCCAGCCTCTAATCAGGAAGACTAATGCAATGCTATCCTTTATTTCAAGAGGAATTGAACATGAAGGTAAGGATGTAACTCTTCAGTTATACAGGGTGTCGGTGAGACCACATCTCGAATAAGTGCAGTTTCAAACTCTTTATTTAAGAAAAGATGTAAATGCATTGGAGATGGTTCAAAGGGGATTTATTAGATTGATACCTGGAGTAAGTGGTTGTCTTTTGAGGAAAGAGAAATATGGATTGGGCTTGATTAGAAGAGTAACAGGTGACTCAATTAAGATCTGAGCAGTCTTGACAAGGGGCACATGGAAAGGATGGGACAGTCTTTTGCAGCAGTACAGAACTGGGGGCACTGTTTCTATATTTTCATAACAGATGAGGAGATTGTCTGAGTGTTGTGCGAATTTGGAATTCTCTGTCTGAGAAGGTGATGAAGGTGGGGTCATGGAATGTTTTTAAGAAACTGGTAGATTGATTCTGAGCCTTTGATTCCCCTGCCTATCAGTGTAGATAGGAATGTGGAATCTGAAGCATAAACAGATCAGTGGTAGGATTATTAAATAGAGTTACGAATATAAAAACAGATAGCAAGAGTTTTCAACGACATTTAAAAAGGAAAAGTTAAGAAAATGAGTCAAGGAAATTAATAATGGAAAATAAAGGGATGGCAGATTAATAAAACAGGTATTTTGCATCAGTCTTCACCACAGAGGATATAAGGAACATCCCAAAAACATCTGTAAATCAGGGAATGGTACAGAGTGAGGAAATCAAGAAAACTGCAATCACCAGGGAAATTGTACTGAGCAAGTTGTTGTAGCTACAGTGTGATAGATGCTGATGGACAACTTCCTCAACTCTTCAAGGATGTGCTAATGAGATAGTTAATGCTTTTGGTTTCAATTTTCCAAAATTTCAAAGTTTCAGAGAAGATTCCCTTAGATTTGAAAATCGTAAATGTAACTTGCAATATAACTTTTGCTTACCACACAAATGACTAATGTGGTATATGAACCTCAGTGCCAGTGTGATGCCAGTTACATGTCCCAAAGACTGGTGGTTTGTGCATAGTACAATCTGTCTTTCAGCTGTTTGCAACAAAAAAGGTACTGACTGTATCCAACTAGCCCATGCTTCCAAAACTCAGAACATACCATGCGATATTAGATGTGATTTTGTGATTAGACATTTACTAACTAATCTTCAGCGTGCAAACAATTATGATGACAACCAATTTAAGATTCTCATTCTGGCTTGCAAAGTGGCACAGTTACGTGTACTGGAAATGACATATAGTAACATACAGGGTCCTGTTCTTTGCAGGCAGAGAGGAAAAAATACACGCACCACTCCAATTTCAACTCCAGAAAATAGGAGAAAGCCAGTTGCTGGTTCATTTCTCAGGTCAATGTCTTGAATGATCTAAGTCAACAATCATTTAAAAATTGAAAGCTTATAAAAAAGCTGAGACCACAGCTGGAATACGGTGGACAGTTTTAGTCCCATTATATATGGAAAGACATACAGGCATTGGGGGCAGTCCAAAGGAGGTTCACTAGGTTGATACTGGGCATTGGGGCACTTTCTTAAGACTAGAGGCGGAGTAGGTTGGGCCCGTGTTCATTGGAGAGTAGAGGAATGAGAGGCGAACCATACAAAATTCTTAGGGTGCTTGATAGGTCAGATGCTGACAGGTCGTTTCCCCTTCTGAGAGAGTCTAGCACCAGATAACATAAAGGGTCTGAAATACCCAGTTTGATAGGCATAGCCTATAAAAGTTAAAGATCCTTCAAAAGTATCCTAGCTATAAATATAGATAGTAAGAGGTCACCAATTTAGGACAGATAAGAAAGAATTTCTTCACAGGGTAGTGAATCTTTGGAAATGTTTACAACAGAGGGCTGTAAAGGCTGGGTCAAAGCTGAGATAGCCAGATTTTTAATCAATAAGGGACTCAAACATTAGAGGGCTAAAACAGGAGAGTGAAACTCATGATTATCAGTTCAGGCATGATCTCATTGAATGGTGCTAAATGGCTTATGGTCTTAGCAGTTAACTGTCAGTCATCTTCTAAGTGGGTGCATTTTCTATGGCAACACCCTTACAAATCAGTGTCCACTTGCCAATCAGTAGTCTCTTCATAGTATAAATATTGTTTTTGCTTTCCACTGATAATCTTATGAATTGTTTTGATCTGTGCAAGATGAAAAGTTTTGACAAAATGTCTTTTTCAGCAATACTCAAGAATATGTGTTCTTCACTTGATCACCTTGAATCCTCCATGGAACCAAATCATTATCAGCTTCTCTTCAGAAGTAATACATTGACCGTTCAATGTTGGCTGTACAAGTCACTGGGTTAAGGGCAAAAATTTTTCTTTAAAGGAATTTGAAAGTTTTTTCCCCCCTGAAACACAGTTTAAAAACAAGGGATTCCCCATTCAATCTTTGATAGGATAAGAAAATCCTCAGCATATAGATCATGAATCTTTCGCATTTTCTTTCCCAGACAGTTGTGGAGGCAGGCTTATTAAATATTTTTAAGGCAGAGCAGTAGGCAAAACTAACAAAGGAGCAATGGTTATTCAGGGTAGGTGGAAATGTGAAATTATGGGCACCATCAGATCACTCGCAATTTTATTGAATGGCATAGTAGAGGGACCAAATGGCCTGCTCCTAATTCCTATGTAATTTAGCATGCTTAGTTAAGCTGCAGTCAAACAGCTTGCTTGCCTCAGTTTCCCTGCATGCAGAACTTATTGTGCTTCAGCCCTAAAGCATCACATCCCAAAATCATTCTTGACATTCTTTTCTCAGCATGTCCCTTTTTTTATACTCATGGAAACTTCAGCAGAGAAAGAGACAAGTGGTCCATCTTGCAATGATCCACCTCTTTTGCTGCTTCTCCTCTGTCCCTGTGGTCATCTAATTCAGTTTTAATAGCTACTTGTCCAGTGATACACAGGAGTTTGAAGGTTAGAGCTCAAAAATTAGATAATGCATTCAAAATTGATTGATTAGTCATCGATAACAAGTTTGTTTCAACTGGCAGATGCACTGTTAACTTTGTTCCTTTGGAGTCCAAGCCTTGTCAATGAGCGACCAGCAATTGCACTCGATAACTAGAACCTTCTCCTACCTTTGCTAACGAATGCTGCAGCCCCAACGTTTGCTTTCTTCCTGCTTCATTAGGTTTTAAATGTTTTGTTTATCTGCACTGTAACTATCTGGTCAGATCTAACTAACTTGCACATCAGATTCACCATTAGTTTTTCATTTGCTGCATCTCTGGTTAGGATTTATGTACGGGATATGTGGAGCATTGGTAGCATCCCTACCTCCGAGGCAGAGGGTTCAAGGCCCACCTGCTCCAGAGGTGTGATTTAACATGTCTGAACAGGTTGATTAAAAATCTCTACATTGAGAAGAGATTCAGTAGTACTGCTGGCAGACTTGTAGTGCTTGTGAACTGTGGCCTACTAGTATCTGGCCTTGAGTCACCGCGCTTTTGTAAATTTCTAGTTAACTCGCTAATAAATTTCAGACTACTTCACTGAAAAATCTGATCTCAAGTCAACTGCAGTGGCCATTCAACCTTTCCAGGAATGACTCCAAACTACCTCTCAACTTTGAAGATGACTTTGTATACGGTATGTTAGATTATAGATGTTTCTTTTTAATTCTTTCACAGGATGTAGATATCACTAACAAGTCTCAAATTGCCCGAGAGAAGATGGTGGTAAGCTGCTTTCTTGATCCGCTGCAGTCTTTGGGCTGTAGGGATGCCCAGTGTGCTGTTAGGGAGTTCCAGGATTTTGACCCAGCAGAGATGAAGGAACAGTGACATATTTTCAAATCAGGAAGGTGAGTGGTTTGGTGGGAGCTTGCAGGTCTTCACATTGCCACAGCCATTCTAGGTGGTAGAAATTGTACGTTTGGAAGGTGTTGGCAAAGAAGTTTTGGTGAGTTGCCACAGTGCATCTTGTAGTTGGTACACCCTGTGAATCAGTGAAGGAAAGTGAATGTTGAGGTTGGTGCATAGGATATAATCATGCAGGCAGCTTTCTGCTGAATAGTGCTGAGTTTCAGCTGATTATGAAACTCCACTTTCCTGGATAAGTGCATGAAGGGGTCATCCCACAGTACAATGCTAGACATCTTGGCTGTGTTTGGAGTGAGCATTTTATATTGCACATTATTCAGATGTATGTTGGTGGATGGATGGCTGCATCTGGTAGCAAATTAACATTCAACGTGCTAGAAGAATGATAATAACCTTACTGTGCTGCAGCATATATCCATGTTGAGATATCTAACCCATTGGATGCAGTAGCTATGCAACTTCTGAAGGAACAACTGCAGGCAGAAAGTTCCAAATACAAGCAAACAGAGTTCTGGAAAACAAACAACATTGAGCAAACTAATTTAAATTTGGGTCTTTATTAAGATGCTACATAGCCAAACAGAATTGGTCATTACAGCATAGACTATTTGACTACAGTACTAATATTCATTGTATTCTCTCTGATAAACAGTTAATTATATACAAAATAGTTGCCCAACTGCTGTAGTCCAATATTGGATGATCAAAGCTGATAGTACACATCTAATTTCACTGTAGTGCCTAAGGGATGTGTGGGGGCGACTATCCCATAATGTGGTTCTCAGCAGCAATGGCCTTGTCAGTCCACCGAGCTCCCAAATGCAGGTTGAGCGAATAGCAGGTAACAGTATTTGACTTTAGTTCCTTGTATTAAGTGTGAAATGGAATACACAAGGTCCTTTATTATTTGTCAAATAAAAGCATGGGACAATACATTAAAGAGTAAATGGATCTAGCCATTTGTTTTTTTTCTATTCTATTTTCTTTCTAACCCCAACATGGGCCACTTTGAAAGACGGCATTGACTGAAACTGTTCAACACTTCTCCCTTTCAGGGTTGGGAAGGACATGGCTCTTTTGAAAATATTACATGGCGTCGGTAACCTTTCCTTCCCAACAAATCCCCACCAGTTATACACACCAGGTAGAGACAGCGCCAGCATTCATTTAGTGTACGTAAAGCGGTAATCCTGTGACAGGTACCACAAGCTTACATGATTAAAATGACACCTTAAATATGCCGTTACCACATCAAAATGTTGTCCCTTGTCCCTCAGCCACCCACCCCACCCGACGATGTGAGAACTCTCTGTGCGTGCAACTTACTGTACAACTTTATAATTAACACAAGGTTTCTCCCGATTATCTTACTGTACTTGTGCAAAGGGGTAACTGAAAGGCAAGAACCTGTGAGATGCTGTACAATAAAGTGTTTTTTTTTTATTTTAATTTTTGATCGTGAAATCATTTCTACCCCATGATATGGCAGATCAAACAAAAAGACAATCCAAGCTAACAGACCACCAGCATGCTGCCTCTGTCTACAACACCAGCTTTCCCACAATTGTCCCCAGGATAAAGAACAGGACAACCATAGCGATCATCCGAGTGGCAGGTCCTTCTTCTTTGATCATCACATTCTTGGATAGTATAGGATTCCCAAGCTGAGGCACCCTCCTCATTCGCAGCCCATCATCCTCCTACAGTACAAAAACAGTTCAACATGTCCTTTAATCATGAGGGTTTGCAGACTGAGGTGAGCAACAGAAGGTCTTAGCAAAAATTTGTAGCTCAGCTGGCAGTAAAAAGACACAACCAATATTCACTTGTCTCAATACACACAGACAGTGAAGGCCATCAGTTTGACTGGAACGAAGTGACCATATTGGGACAAGTAAACACCAGACATGCAAGGGAATTTTTGGAAGGCTAGTTCTCAATATGGGATTCCATTAACAAACACATAGAAATAGACCCCGTAGTGTGACCTCGCACTGTAAAAAAATCATCATATAAAATCGTGTTATAGGGAAATCGCTACAAGAAATCACTACATCTGCACAGCAGAAAGTTTGCGTTATCCAAACAGTGTCCCCTACTTATCAAGCACATTTACAACCAATTCGCGTTAACGAAACACGCGTTATATATTTAGAACACGGTGACTTTTGTTAAAGTAATGATTTGAAACATTTTTGCCCCATAATCAAACATGGTTCCTACTTATTTATTTTTCATGGTAATGCAATCTGACTGGTAAAGATTGGGCACTGCAGGTTGGAAATCCCTGCACTAACCTACTTATCATTATCATTGGAATCATTATTACAGCAAAGACGTGTTGAAAAGCCTTTCTCTGTTGTTCCATATGGAATTACCTAGGCAGTGTCAGTCTCTAGTAAGTGGGTAGTAGCTCACACTGAAATTCCAAAATTATAGTAGAATTTCAAATCACCTGTCAATTCGGAGTTGAATGTTTTTTTCTATTGAGAAATAAAAACCATACATTTAATTATATTATTAATGGGAATTACTTATCCTACTACAGGCAATTTGCTTTTTGCCAAACTTTCATTTTGCAGCTCCCAACAATTTTTATTTTATGCAGGTTTTTAAAAGAGAGGTTTTCTAGCTAAAGCAAGTTGCTGATCCTTGGCTTACTGCCTTAACTCACTGCAACAGGTCATCCCTTAAATCATCAGTCCCCACTTTACTCCTGCACCCAAGATGCTGAGCAGAATTTTGCTATGTAGCTGTAAAATCAAAGGACATTTTTTTAAAGCTAAATAGAGACATGTTGACATTCACATTGGCAGTGAACAACATTTTAGGAGAACTACCTGTATGCATTCAAGTGATACAGCTATACTATGTTTTTGGTTTGAGCAACAGGCTTTAAGTTGCCACTATTATTGTTTTTTTATATAACCAATGTATTAAATTTTTTTAAAAAAACAATGTTGCTGGAAAAGCTCAGCAGGTCTGGCAGCATTTGTGAAGGAAAAAACAGCTAAGGTTTCCAGTCCGGTGACCCTTCTTCAGAACAGTTCCTCAGTTCAGAGGAAGGGTCACCGGACCCGAAACGTTAGCTCTGTTTTTTTCCTTCACAGATGCTGCCAGACCTGCTGAGCTTTTCCAGCAACTTTGTTTTTTCCCCTGATTTACAGCATCCGCAGTTCTTTCAGTTTTTATTAAATTTTTAAAAATGTGCTAGTGGAAGTTTTTATTTAAAAATCACTTGAATCAATAGCCAAATAAATTCTTAATTCTTAGGATAATACATATAAAGCTTGCTTCAAAGGTAATTTAGATGACAAAATTACACAGACTTCATGCAGAGAGTTAAGAATCTTTGTAACTCTTTACCTCAGAAGGTGCAAATGCTCTTTGGTTTATTATTCTTAAGGCTGAGATTTTTTGCCAGATTTTTTGGTCTCTCAGGGATCGAGGGGTAAGGGGATAGCTGGGAAAATGGAACTGAAGGCCCAAGAAAAGATTCCTCTCAGATGGGCATAAAATATCCCACAGCACTATTTCAAAGAACTAGGGTATTTGCCAGTTGTCCTGACCAACAATTATCCCTTGGCTATCATCAACAGAATTAGAATTAGAACTAGATTTATTGTCACATGTACTCAAGTTACCAAAGAGCAGGAGTACAGCGAAAAATGTTGAATATCACCAACTCGCAGCGACATGTAGGTACAAATCTTAGGTACAAGAAAATAGAGAAAATGAAGAAAGTTATACTATGTGTATCTTTAATATAGTGTAAGTTAGGAAAATAAGAAATAAAGCTAAAAATATAGATATCACAGTCTTTCTATAAGGGCTATAAACAGATGACCTGCTTATTACTACATTGTAACAAAGCAAGCCCACAAGTAGCAAACTGGCTACCAGATTTCCCATGCTACAATAGTGTCATATGGCACAGAAAAAATGCTTCGGTCCAACTCATCCGTACCAACCAGATATCCTGAACTGATCAAGTCCTATTTGCCAGCGTTTGGCCCATATCCCTCTCAACCCTTCTTATTCATATACCCATCCAGATGCCTTTTAAATGTTGTAATTGTTCCTGCCTCCACCAATTCCTCTGGCAGTTCGTTCCACTCATGCACCACTTTGTGTGAAAATGTTACCCCTCATGTCCTTTTTAAACTTTTCCCCGTCTCATCTTAAACTTATGCCCTCTTGTTTTGGACTTCCCTACCCTAGGAAAAAGACCTTGGCTATTCACTCTATCTATGCCCCTAATGATTTTATAAACCTCTATAAGGTCTCCCCTCAGTCTCCAACACTCCAGGGAAAACAGCCCCAGCCTATTCAGCCTCTCCCTATAGCTCAAACCTTCCAGTCCTGGCAACATCCTTGTAAATCTTTTCCGCACTCTCTCAAGTTTAACAACATTCTGAGCAACCAGAATTATATGCAGTATTCCAAAAGTGGCTTCACCAATACCCTATACAGCTGCAACATGATGTCCCAACCACCCTGTCTACCTGTGACTCCACTTTCAAGGATCTATGCACCTGCATCCCTAGACCTCTGTTTGCCAACAGATCCCAGGAGCCTACCATTAAGCATACAAGGCCTGTCCTGGTTTGCCTCACCAAATGCAACACCTATTTATCTAAATTAAACTCCATCTGCCACTCCTTGGCCCGCTGGCCCAGCTGATCAAGGTGCCGTTGTACTCATCATAGAATCCCTACAGTGTGGAAACAAGCCATTCGACCCCACAAGTCCACACTGACCCTCCGAAGAGCATCCCACCCAGACCCATCCTCTACCTTTCCCCTGTAACCCTGTATTCCCATGCCAACACACAACCTACACATCCCACAACACTATGGACAATTTGGCACAGCCAATCCACCTAACCTCCACATCTTTGGACTGTGGGAGGAAACCTGCAGAAACTCACGCAGACATGGGGAGAATGTGCAAACTCCACATTCCACTCTGAGGGTGGAATCGAATCCAGGTCCCTGGTGCTGTGAGGCAGCTGCGCTAACCACAAGCCACCGTGCCACCCTGAGATAATCTTCTTCACTGCCCACTACACCACCTATTTTAGTGTCATTTGCAAACTTACTAAGCATGTCTGCTATAGTCACATCCAAATCATTTATACAGATGACAAAAAGCAGTGGACTCAGCACTGATCCTTGTGGCACTCCACTGGTCAAAGGCCTCCAGTCTGAAAAACATCCCTCCACTACCGCTCACAAGCAAATTTTGTCTCCAGTTGGTTATCTCCCCCTGGATCCCACGTGATATAACCTTACTAACCAATCTACCATGCAAAACTTTGTTGAAAGCTTAATTTAAGTCCATATAGACAACACCTACTGCTCTGCCTTCATCAATCTTCTTTGTCACCTCTTCAAAAAACTCAATCAAGTTATTGAGATGTTATTTCCTCGGCACAAAGCCATGCTGACTATCCCTAATCAGTCCTTACCTTTCCTAATACATGTAAATCCTGTCTCTCAGAATCCCCTCCAACAGCTTACCCACCACTGATTTAAGGCTCACAAGTCTATAGTTCCCTGGCTTTTCCTTACAGCCTTACTAAGAACACAGAACTGTACAGCACAGTACAGGCCCTTCGGCCCACGATGATGTGACGAACTTTTATCCTAAGCCTAAGGTCTATCTAACCTCCACCCCTACTTTTATACTATCATCCATATGCCTATCTAATAGCTGCTTAAATGCCCCTAATGAGGCTGACTCCACTACCCTCTCCGGCAATGCATTCCACGCCCCTACCACTCTCTGAGTAAAGAACCTATCTCTGACATCTCCCCTATATCTACCTCCACTCACTTTAAAACTATGCCCCCTCGTAATAGCTACCTCCACCCGAGGAAAAAGTCTCTGGCTGTCTACTCTATCTATACCTCTGATCATTTTGTACACCTCTATCAAGTCACCTCTCATCCTTCATCATTCTAAAGAGAAAAGCCCTAGCTCTCTCAACCTTTCCTTGTAAGACCTTCCCTCCATTCCAGGCAACATCCTGATAAATCTCCTCTGCACCTTTTCCAACGCTTCCACATCTTTCCTGTAATGAGGCGAACCAGAAATGGACACAATACTCCAGATGTGGCCAAACCAGGGTTCCAAAGGATTCCACAGCTGCAAAGTGTTTTGGATATCACAAGGTTGTGAACAGCAAAAATGCAAGCTTCTCTTTTCTGTTTACATCCTGGGAGCCTCACCTTTAACTGTTTGTTCTCCTCTCGAAGTCTCTGAACCTCTGATTTAAGTATCCTGCAGTCGTCCATCACTTTCCTCAAGTCCAAATCATCTGAGGAGCTGGTTGATTTTGTCATCATGGAGGCTTCTGTTTTCAGTGAAGTGGAAGTGACTTTATTCATTTCCAGCTCATGCTACAGAGAATGGTCCAAAAATATTTATGAAATGAAATGAAATAAAAATGCCACATCTGAGTGTGAACCTATCTAAAATTATTTAGATTAGAATGATTAACATTGATATCAGTTCTGTTATAAGTCAGTGACACAGGAGATAAGGATTTTGCTCATTGTCAGTTTGGCTAATTAGCAGCATTCTCACCTCCAAGTGAGGTTGTCATTGGTTCAAACTCTCCTACAGGACAGCAGCAGATAGTCTGGTCCACAGGCCAATGCAAACACTGAGCAAGGACTGCACTGATGGAGTTGTCATCTCTTGATGAGAATTTCAGCTAAGATCCTGCAGGCATAAGATCCTAAAGCAGGGAGCTCTCCTGGCTAATGTTCATTCCTTAATCAACATTGAAATCAATTCACATGGTCACCTGTCTTGCTGCTTGAGGGACTGTTTGTGTGTTTGTATTGGCTACTCTGGTTATGAAACCATATTGAAAATAAGAATGTACTGGCTTTAAGTGACTTAAGGGTGGCATGGGAATGTGAAAGATCACCATATATTCAAGTTCCTTCTTTCACTGAAACAAATAGCACAAAGTTTTATCCCCCTCCTGCATAAGTATTGGACTATTCAAAGGACAAGCACTGAAGAAAGAACTCCAAACTGCCCAGCTCTACATCAGCAATACTAGTCTTGCTGGCACTTAAATCTGACAATGCATGGCCTTTGAGAACTTCGATTATCAGTCACTTCTACAGAACAATGCTCTCTAAGTATGGTTGCTCCACTAAGACCCTTCTTAATGTTTCTGCTTCGGTTGAAGTTGTACACAGGTCCAAGGAGTGAAAAGACTGTTGTATTACGTTCAGATGTAGGTGTGCCTGTTGATGCATGGATTTATAGAGATTTCAGGACATAGTGATTGGTGAAACATTCTAACAAAAACAATACAATCAGAGACAGATGTCACTGAAAAATTGTCAGCGACTGAAGTAACTTTCTTTGAAGGTTGAGGGATCCTGTGGAGTGTGCTCCACGTCTTCTCACTGTCGCCTGAGTCATTCCATTGCATGAGCATTGAAAACAAAGGTAAAGATAAATGAAAGATAAAACTGGAACAGCAATAAAAGCAGAAAGTGCCAGGAATGGAGAGCAAGAGCAGTCAAAGTCTGAAATGGAAAAGACAGGTGCATGTATTAGACCATTCATCAGGGTATTAGCACTGACTTCCCAGCGTTTGTAATAAAACAACTGGGATGTGGATGTGGTGAACACTAGGCTGTTTATTTTGTGCGCTGTCCTCGCCAAGGACAATCACAAAGCTATTAATTTCAAATGGGTACACTGTTTAGTTTTCAAGTGGGTTGCATGCCTTTAAGGGTATTATTACAAATCACCTAAATCTTATTTTAGTGAGTCTTCTCACACACACACACACATACATACATAAGTGCACATAAGCACTTATTCAGTACACAAGGTATCTGGCATGGACCTTGAACAGATAATACTTGTTCACATGTACAGATACATTGTGTCAAGGGTAGGGATGCCATGATAATGTTGAACATTACAACTGATGTTGCAAGAAAAATATCTACTGTGTCAAGAATAACAATATTTAAAACCATGTTCTTGCCCTGATTATGTGTCCTGTAATATATTGTCACACTATATTTAATGAGGTAGTTTGAATTGTCAGAGTTGCCAGGTGTGGGAGTTCCTGTATTTCTTTTTGTTACACACCACAGATCACCAACTCTCAATGGGGAAGGGTGACATGGAGAGGTGAGTATAAGATTGTTTATTATTTGGATGATACTGTACCTCACCAACATTAAGTGATGGAATTCCTCACACTGCAGGGTAAATGAACCCTGAGCAGGGAGGACCACTTCCAGGAATTCTGCACAAACAATGACAAAAGTTGTAGTCAGTTCAACAACATTCCTACAATGAGTTCCTGATTTCCACTCCACACTGGAGATACAGCAGATTGAGAAAATAAATATATTTATGGAGTGGAATCTGGATAACTGTCCAAGTAACATTCTCTTGCACCCCGGGCAAGGAAAGCAACAGGATTTCCAGATTTATCGACATCCTGTCAGAAGTAAAAAATTCAAAATGGCAAAGACTATCAGGAGTCCTTGTATGAGACATCCCTCGATTGCAATGAGACCCCATTATCACAGCACATGATGGGATTATATAATTCCATTCTTTAAGGGAGGCTAGTAATATGGTATAGTAGAAACATGATCTTATTTCCAATACAGTCCCACTATTTGAACTATGGTTCATGTGATATGAACAGTAGTGATATTGGTACTAAAATCAGTATGTGCTTGAAGGGGAGTATCACAACACATACATTATATATCATGACATCACCACACCCAAGAACTGGTTAGGACAAAATAGTCAGTCCAAGACAACATTAATCTCACAACCGTGAGGGATTACATTCACATCCTTACATTTCTCTTTCTGTGTACCGGACGCCACTGAAACATTAAGAGAAAATGATGCAGAGTTAAAATTACAAATACAGCACATCTGGTCTTTTAAAATTCAACAACAAATATTTCCCATATCTGCCATCTCTGCCCCAACACTGATATTGAAAAATTTTTGATTTGCACAGTATGTGGCTGTGACACAGAAGCAGTTGATAGGTCAAGTTCCAGCAGAAGCACTTCTTTCATATTTTGAGTGAATTATAAGCATTTTAATTAAATTTTATAGAAGGCTATTAAGAACTCTGTGACTTTGTTAGCCCTTTCAAGTTGGCCTAACTCCACTCTTTTCTCCCAGAAGGCCTGGAAATGTTTCCTTTTCAAGTATTTATGTTGTAGGTGTCTACCTATTGTAAAGATGACAAAATCTCCCTCAACTCATTCTCACCTTAGATACCAGTGAACTCAAATAATGTAACTTACCCATTTCCATCTGGCCAATTTCTGTGCTTCTCAAGCTGGAGTTGTAGTAAGGTTTGACAGCTGCTTACAGCCGTTTAGTATGTGTGGGCCTGGTGTGGAGCCAGGTTATATGATCTAGGTCTCACAGCTATGGTCATCAGACACCCACATTCATGTACTTTCATTTTGGGATACTGACTCGATGCTGGGATCCTGGATGATTTTGAGTTCCACAGCCTAGGGGCGATAAGTTACGAATTACAGCAATCCAAGAGCAGCTCCAATTGAGATTGGAAAAACCTGTACAGGTTATGTGGTCTCACAGCTTGTATGGTGTAGCTCCCCACTTCATGGCGCTTGTCAAGCATTGTAAAAGACAGCTTCTCCAACCTAAACTCTGAACTCAATGTCTCAATGGAAAGAAAAAGAGAGAGAGAGAGAGAGAGAGAGAGAGAGAGAGAGAGACACACACACACACAATCTGAACATGGGGCCATAAGTATAAGATGGTCATTAAGACTCTTGTGGTAGAGTGATAGCGTCCCTATGTCTCAGCCAGAAGACCCAAATTCAAGTCTCACCTGCTCCTAAGCTGTGTAATAACATCTCTGAACAAGCTGGTTTGAAAATATCTTTCAGATAGTCATTCATAAGTCCATTAAGGAATTTGGGGGAAACTACCTTGCCTAGAGAATGGTGAGGATGTGGAACTCACTGGCACAAGGTGGTGAAGTAAATCGAATAGATGTATTGAAATTGAGGTCTTATTTAATGAAGTAGGATGGGATGAGATTCATATGAGGACACTGAGCAGGGACATGGTCCTCGAACCGTTGGGACAAAGGTACTGTTAAATACAATCTAATACGTAATTAGATGAGGTCAGAGATACGGCTGATTGTAGTCTAATCAGGTGTGTTGTCCAAAACATCACTGCTTTCTGGCATCAAGATGGGTGTGAACAAGATAAAACAGCAATCCAACTCGAGTGAAGCCTGGCCCCATTATAAATCAGGGTACACTTCATAGATGAGCCAGCTTCAAAGTGGTCCAATTACTACATTGGTGAGGTAACACACAATTCAACAGTGAGAAAATTTACCACAGTCAGTTACTTACCAAGAAATTTCTGTGTGTTTTCATTACTGTGAAAGCTCACCGTGTTCTGGTTAAAATATTCCATTACTCTTACAATGTTAGTTGATTTCAGCGGATCAATGGATATTTACTGCAGATTGTAATGAATGTTCAAAACAATGCTTTAGAGCAATTTGCTCCTTTGTCCAAATACCAATCTCAGCCCATATCTCATCCTATTGGTGCTTTCAGAGGAGTCGCAAAGGCTGGTTAGTGGTTTTTCTGTATTGTCGAAAGCCTGCCCTCAGACTGGGCACTTTATTATTTCAATGTTATTAATGTCTATTGTCCTTTAACAGGGCATGGACACATTTAGGAGCCTATAAACACAGTTGCAACTCATTTCCAATATGCAAAAGGATGAGGAGAGGAATAAATGGGCATTAGGATAGAAGTCTGAATAAAGGAAACTTCATCTCTATTTTCAAAAGCGGTTCAATAGAGACACATTAAAGAAAGGTTATTGTGCAAGATTCAGGATGTTGGGGAAGGGCTAAACAGTTTACAGAGGATTGGTTGACTGACAGGAAATTCCAAAATCAAAATAAATAGGCCATTTTCAGATTATCGAACTGTAACCAGTAGACTGTCAACAAATTATGATCTATAATAATGACTTTGATAATGGAACCAAGTACACTGCAGCCATTTTTGCTGACAGTGTAAAAATAGGTAGGGAAAAAAAAGTCGTGAGAATCTGATTGAAAATACATGATTCTTAGACAGCTTGCAGGTTAGATTATAAGCGATTGTACCACTTGTGAGGGAATGTAGAACTACGGCTCATAGCTTCATCGTGTCACCATACTATAGGAAGAATGTCATGGCAGTGGAGGTGGTGCAGAGGAGGTTCAACAAGATGTTGCCCGAGTTGGAGCATTTTAGCAATGAAGAGAGGCTGGATAGATTTGGCTTGTTTTTTTAGAGCAGAGAAGGCATGGGGAGGGGGTTTCCTGATTGAAGTGTATAAGATTCTGAGGGGCGTGAACAGAGTAGATAGGAATCAGCTGCTCCTCTCAGAGTCAAGAAGGTAAAATTTTAAGGTGAAGGGCAGGGGAATTTGAGGAAATTTCTTTTCACCCAAAGGGTGGTGGGAATCTGGAACGCACTGCCTGAAGCGTAGTACAGGCATGAAACCTCTCAGCCTTTTAAAAGTACGTGGATGAGCACTTGAAATGTCTTAACATGTACAAAATGTCTGGTTCCTCTGTTGGCAAAGGCAGAAAATGAAATGATAGTAAATATACACAAACATCCAATTATAGCATACATCATAAAATCCAACTGAGCCAAGTGTTGATGACCAGTGGAGAGAGTGTGTTCGTATTCCACAGTTGATCAACATGATTAGAGGTGGGAAAACGGACAATAAAAGAGTAACACTCAAGTGAGCGACAAACAATGGCCATGTACAAAAGCAGAATGTGACCTCACCAACACGAGATTTGATTGTTTAGCTGGTACAATGCCTAGTTGTGTGTAGCTGAAGTCTGTACATTCAATCAACTCTCTGTCTTGGAGCTTCCTGCCATTTTCATCAAGTTGGTGGTCAAAATTAGACTGAATTATGTCTCAGTTAGGCATCTAATTACTCTGGTCATAAAATGCCCGCTTTCTGTGTTCCAACTTCTTTAGGTACCCAATTCTGTAGCAAGGATACTTTAGTCAATCAGCATCAAGTGATCATGAAGTGATCTTCGTGGGAAAATAAACGGTGCTGGGGTTCCCCTCCCTCCCTTCCAGACAAGACCCTTTTCAACTTACTGTTTTCTCATTCTCAGAGGGCATTTCAAAGACACACCGCAGCTTGGAATCCATTAAGTCATCTGGCTTCGCCTCTTTCCACTGGAAACAATCAGTAAACAGGTTAAGCATTTCATCACTGACAATCCCTTGTAAATTAGCATATGAGGAAGAGGGGCTGCTGCTAATCCATTCCACACGTATGTGGTCTATTATACCAGGAAATGGAATATTTGGAAGATCTCATGTAGTTCACAGACACAGTCAGTGGGAGTCCAGTTTGATGGTCCAACAGATGCCACTGGCCAACATCCACTTTCATCTGTATGCAGCTATTCAGGAATCAGCTCGCAAGCTCAAACAATAGTAGCACATTGAATAGATTGAATTTTACACAAACTATACCAAAGAGGTCGAAATTCACACAAATTGCAATACATCAAACTCAAACACAGCAGAAAGCTACTAATTTTTAGTGGCATTGATAGCCAGTCTTAAACTGTATGTACAAGCACTGGGTGTGATGTGAAAGTGGCATAGGTGACTGGGGGCAACAACTGAGTATACAGGTAGGTAGGTGAATCAGTGAAGAAAGACAGAAAGAATAATGGATTTGGGAGCAACAGCGAGATGAACAGGCCAAGGTGTTAAAGAGAGAGCGAGTGAGAGTGTGCGCAGTATGCACGCACATGTACGTGGTTCACGTGCACGCGCACGTGTGAGAGATAGAGAGGTGGTTGCAGAGGGACTAAGATTGAGACAGGAAAGTGGAGGGTGTAGTAAGAGATGACTTTAGAGGTTACCCATTTTAACTCTGCACTTGAGGAATGTGTGCTATGAGTGTTGTGAGCATGGCTGTGTTTACATGTCCATTCTCAGTAGAATGACTTTGCAGCATGCTGTTGTCATTTGCTTCTACTGATCATCAGGAGCAGAAAGGTTAAATTAAACAGGATTTGCCTGTGCAACACGCTTCATGGTCATTCACCAAATCATCCCCTGGACGTTAGTGGCTGCCTTGAATGAGCACTTTCCCACTGTTACTGGATATCTAAACGTGGCCTTGCAGTTAGTGCTGATCTGTCATTCTTCATTACAGATAGAAAGCAGTTTTAAAAGGCAGCAAAGAAATGCAGTTATTTAATGCTAGGCTTCTGACCTCGTTCCTGACATTAACAATTTTCCATTCTGCACAATTCCCTCTTCATTGTGATCTTAAAGGGGCATAGTTCCTCCAGCTTAGTAACAACAAAGCATTAGGAATACCTGGCCTCTCGCGCTGCTCTTAAGCAACATAGTATATCTTCAGTAAATCTTCGTCAGTATATGTAAAATAGCACCTAGTCAACAGTATTTGTAACTTTGGGGAAAAACGGAGTCTTAAATGCATATATAAAATTTGGCACATCTGTTTCCCTTCCCATGCACTGGGTTTGTAGCAATATCTGCCCCAGTACTGAGAGAATCAAAAATAATTAACTCCTATTTACATCATAAAACTGTGAATTAGAGGATTAGGGTTTGTACAGATCCAGTCAGAAATAGCCTTTCTGCAACCAGCCTATATACCCACTTTAAGAAACAGTTCTCATTATTCTAAACTTGAGAAAATACAGGTTGGTCATGTCAACTGCAAGATTAGAACAAAGTATTCTGCAAATGGAAATGGAAAGTTATAATGGAACATAAACAAATGGACAAAATTGTGGAAGCTTAAGTTTAATGTTGGAACGTACGAACTCATCCACTTTGAATCCAAAAGACAAATCAGAATGTCAAGAGCCTTAAAACCTGTTGAGGAAGAAATTTATGCGTTCGTGCATATCCATACAATAATTGAAGCCTGGTGCAGGTACAACAAAATCTAACCTAAATAGTTGATGCTGTTGGCCCTCATCTCAAGGGAACAGGAATAAGCTGAAAAGAACATTGTTTAGTTCCAACTGAAACACTGTGTTCAGTTTTGGCAGTTTATATTAGAGTAAGATAAACTAACTTTGGCGGGCATGAAGCCCAGAATCATCCAAACAATACCAGGACTAATGGGGGTCAATTAACTCAGTTGACTGGATGGCTGCTTGGCAATGCATTGTGATGCCAGCAGTGGGGGTTAAATTTCCATACCAAGGCTTAGGTTACTGTAAAAGAGCCACATTCTCAACCCTACCTGACATTTGATGACCCTTAGGCTAAACATCTCCCTCTAATGAGTGTGTCTTCTGGGACAGAAATGACTTTGCTTACTTTACCAGGGCTGAAGTGCTAAAACATGCAGACAGGTTGCATAAAATCAGCATACATTCTTTGGAGTTTAGGAGATCAAATGGTCAACTACCCGAAATGTTCAAAATACTCTAAGTACCATCAGGAAAGATACACAATCTAGAATAAATAAATATGGTGTAAACATGTGAGCAAGGACATTTGGAGATGAAATAATTTCTCTCAAAGGATAGTGCAAATGCAAAATTCTCTCCCCTAAAGTTTCCAGGTGTTGGGTCAATTGATGTTTACAAGACAGAAATACCCAAATAACGCATGAAATGAAATCTAAGTATATAGTGTAGTAATAAAAGCTGGTACATACGACTGCTTCCATATCCTGGCAATCTGCTGGAGCAACCATGGACTGAACCATAAATTTGTGCTTACTTTTCTCATTGGGGTCATAGTCAAATGGTTGTAGCATCACTGTGAAAAGAAAAAGAACACCATTGATTAGAAGAAAGATTTGCACTGTTCAATTACTAGCTTCCTCTCTCTACTGGGTACTAGCTACTTCACAATATCTACCCAGTTAGCAGCAAGTTGACACTGTATATAAATATGAGACATACATATATTCTGGCCACTTTCTGTTTTTGTGTGTTGTGGGGTGAGATTTGCAATTGGGGATAATGTTAGACCACCCTCAAAAGTAAACCCAACCGTAAACTGCAATACTTTGACTAGCTAAACATCTGTGAAAAACACAAGTTTATTAAACATGGCAGTAGTAAAAACAACAATATGCATTCCCAGACATTCTGTACAAATAAACATTTTTTTTTTAAAAAAAGGACTAGGGAAAGACAATAAACCAAAACATGTCAGCATCTAGTTGGTAACTTGACTGTTGCAGTTAAACACAAAATCTCACCCAGGTTCATTGCAGCCTCCCGACAGTATATCCTCACATCAATAAGCCGAGACACCTAGAAGTTACCTAACAGTCTAAGTGACAATATATGTTAAAACTTACATCCAAATCCCTTCTCAGCATGAAATGCAGCATCCAGGACAGTGATTGATGGTTCACGCAAGATAAATCCCTATCACAGATAAACATTATGCCACCAATTAATCGATCAATTATTAGCCCAAGTATTTTTCCTGATAGTATAACATCTGACTGATTGGGAATGATTTACTTCCAATTAGCTTCTTGATTTTTCAGGGACAACTACTCACAAGTGGAGGGAAGCACACTGTGCAATCACAGCAGGTCATTCATTATAGGACAGGAATGACAGAGATGTGACCATGTGCTTTCAACAAGAACATTCTAATGTCTGCTCAGGGCAAGGAACTCGGAACCACAGATTGAAGTTTGCATTGTGACATAAATAATGTTCTCCATCAATCCCATTAAAATTGAGAGGCACCAGTGAAAGGTGGAACATTGGAACAATGTGCAGTGTCAACTCAATGGAGGTGATGTAAAATTATACTCACCAGGTTACCTACTTTAGAATTAGAATTAAAATTACTTGCTCTCTGCTTAGAGATTTAACTGAAACAAGTTTTGTTTAATGTTGGGAGGGATAACTGAAGCCTACAGATGTGGTACCTGGTGACACAGGATATCTCCAAGGCTTCAAATGTCTCCGATGTCCACGTGTTCAGGAAGCTTCCTCTTCAGCGACAGAGTTCAGTGTTCGAGGGTGCTTTTGGAGACACTTGCCAGGATTAGCAAAGCGAGTTAATGAGGAAAAGGAGAACGGGAAGATAAAATCATCACAGTCCCAGAGGACTGCACTCTTGAGACAGAGACTGGTGGTGGTTTAACCTGAAGGTCACAACACCTCAGGTAACAGGTATGGTTGAGAAGACAGGGAATTTATGGCGACCTTAGCCAGTGTGGGAAGTGAACCTGCACTGGCTGGTATCTCTCAGCAGCACAAATCAGCTGTCAAGCCACCTGAGCTAATTGACACTAGATAAGTAAGAAGTGCAAAGAGAAAACAATGTTTCAATATTGCAAATGCTTCAACACGTTGTCAAAGATGTGTGGCAATCACCTTGCAGAAGCCACTGGAAACCTCAGTGTTGATGTGTGATAGGGGGTTCGAAATTGGGGACTGCTAAAGAACATTCAGTTCAACAGACAACATTCCTTATGGTGCGCTGCTTCTCAGGTGTGAAGGTGTCGAGGTATGGAACAACAGGGCCCAGATGCAGAAGCAGAACAACCAACAGCTTATGGTTCAGATTGTAACCAATGACACAGGAAAGAGACACAAACAGAGGCCTCAAAGATAATTCCAATATTTCAGAGATCAGTCATTTGTGAAGCTGAATTTCATAAATACAGTTACAAGAAAAAGAACTGCAGCTAATACTGAAGATAACATATGGGGTCTGAAGAGACCTGGAAACTGGTAAAAAGAGTAACAGGAAATGATGGCCCCAAATTTACTGAGAAAATAACCGAGTTTAATAGCCAGGGAGAGAAACCCTACGAGTTCCTGAGCAATTTGCATTGGTTTCTTTGAGGCTAACAGTGGAACATAAACCACTGCACGTTTCAGATGGTTGCTGCATTTGTAGATGAATTGCCAATTAAAAGCACCACAAAGTGTTGGCGCTTTTTGACTTAAGGACCTCTTTATTGATGAGAATTATGCTGCTGCAATCTCATTGCGTCTTGCCAGCACAGACAAGAAACAATTAAAACTGGGAGGTGGTACAGACCTTTCAAATTTTGTGTCTTTCCCTGCCTGCTTGATTTTCTTCAATTCATTTTTAATTCATCCTTTCTATCCTCTTGACACGGCACTTCCTGTACTGCATTATAACCCAAAAAGGAACATTAAGGAAGGTCAACATAC
Organism: Rhincodon typus; assembly: GCF_021869965.1. Classification (NCBI taxonomy): domain Eukaryota; kingdom Metazoa; phylum Chordata; class Chondrichthyes; order Orectolobiformes; family Rhincodontidae; genus Rhincodon; species Rhincodon typus. Next base: position 56,360,155 of record NC_063350.1, read on the forward strand.
TGGACTGGATCATTACAAAGGGCTCTTGTGGGGCAGCAGTAGTGTCCTTACCTGTGGGCGAGAAAGTCTGGGTTTAAGTACCACATGCCCCAGAGAGGTGTCTTAACGTGTCCGAGCAGGTTGATCAAAATTATAAGGAAATAACTCTATAAACACGCGTTATGTAGCACCTGCTGTGATGTCCCAGTATTTCTTAGTCAATTATGTGCCACTGAAATGTAATCAGTGTTGCAATCAACTTTAGCAAGTTTCCACAAAACAGTGCAGTAAATTACAATCAATCTGATGATGCAAATGAGGGATAAATATTGGTCATATCATTGGAAATAACAGCTTCATTTTTGTTCATAGTGCCACAGAATTTTATTACGTCCAGTTACAAAGTCAGTTGCTGACTATTTTCTTAACTCATGGGCCAGCATTTATTACCCATCGCTAATTGTCCTCAAGAAGGTTGTGGTGAGCTGCCTTCTTGAACTGCTGCAGTACATTACCCCACAATGCCATTAGGAGCAGAGTTCCAGGATTCTGACCCAGCAATACTTAAAAAAAAATGTTCAAAGGAACGGTATTATTATGCAAGAATTAAGTTGGGGGTGGGGTGGGGGTTGAAGCGAAGCAAGACTTATACATAAGAAATTTTAGTGGCAGTATTGATTACATCAATTTTCCTTTACAAAATGTAGCTTTATGTTGGCTAAATTGTTGAACAGAAGAAATTACTTCTGCAAAAATGAACAGAAATGAAGATTGTGTAGCAACTTAGAACTGGAATATTGATTTTGTCAAAGCTTTTCATCTTATGCTCATCAGGTTAATTCACAAAATATACTAATGTAAAGGGAATAGAACTTGTTTACACTGTGTGAGAAGAGGGTATTGACTAGTTCACAACCGAACTCTGATTGCCATGGAGAATGACCAGCGAATGATGACTGACACAAACAGCCCAAGCTTTACTTAAATTTAGTCCAGGCTAACTGATTTTGATACGATAAAACCTTGACCAGAGATTTTGCAGAGTTGAAATATGTGCATAGGTGTAACATGTATACATGTTCTTTCTGCCTGCAAAAGGACAGGACCCTGTGAATTAATATGTATAGCTTCCAAAAGGTGCAAGTGCTATGGGCCGGACTGACAATCAAATTGGTTGTCAGCCTAATTCTTAGCACAATATTATTTGGCAATAGTTGTCCAATATTGAATCATATCTAATGTTGGATATTGTTTAGGGGAGGCAAGTCTTAAGACCCAGGTAACGTTATAGGGACCTGGGTTCAAATCCCACCATGGCAGATGACAGCATTTGAATTAAATAAAAATCTAGAACTAAGAATCTAATGCTGGCCATGAAACCACTGTTTCAGAAAAACCAACTTGGTTACTGAAGGAAACTGCCTCCCTTACCTGGTCTTGCCTATATGTGACTCTAAATCACAGCAATGCTGTGATTTCTAACTGCTCACTGGGCAATTAAAGATGGGCAGTAAATGTTGGCTTGGACAACAATACACACAACCTCTAAATGAATAGTAAAAAAAACCTCTTTTGAGATTTTCACGTGCAGGCTGTTTGGATAAGGAGTTTATAGCTGAAAGGACATGCTGTTTAATTCATCAGTGGGATTACCAGCTCTCAAACATCTTTGTTAGGTTCCTTCAGAAAAGCATCATTGATGGAATGACACTCAACTTCCTACCCCTTTCACGTTTCCGATATATAGATGAAACATTGCTATGTTTGAATCTGCAGCTACGGGGATGAACTTCATTGCGTATCTTAATGGGTTTCATCCTATGTTCAAATTCACCATTGAAAATGAAGCACCCCCTTCCTCAATGACCCAGATGAGGAATCAGCCCATGGGTTCCACACTATTATTTTCAGCACAATACTTTTACTGTTCAATGTACATATTGAGATTCCTATAGTTTCACATAGTGGCCTCCACTCAAAGAGGGCATCTTACATATTAATTTGAAGTGCAGGTTTGATGCTGAAATAGGACCGGCAAAAGCCACCCAGTGGATTAATAGTTGCTCTGATCAAATTGTATCTTGTGAAAACTCATCAACGGACCCAAGGTGGTCACTTTTTAGTCCCGAAAATTGGTCAATCTCCTCAGATTATCCTGGAACAGTAAGGTATCTCAAAATGTAGGGGCAACAGGCAAAGCTAGCTCTCTCCCACTGTTAGTAGCAACGTGAGTGGTGTCAGCTAATAACAAGTCACTACAGGCAATGCAAAGATGTTTTGCCTATTTCATGTCACAAATAATTATGATGTGTGAATTTCAGTGCCAGTGTGATGCTAAGCATATCCCTTCGGCTGTTCGCAACAAGATACTGACTATATCCATTCAACCTGTGCTCGTTAAACTTAAAACGGTGTCCAACATTAGATGACATTTTACAATTGGACAACATTTGCTAAATAATCCTGAGGTCACTAAGAGTTATGTGGATGATAGTCAGGACACGCATGTACTTCTGTTATTGAAGGCTACAGATATTAACACACAGGTCTTTGCTCTTTATAGACAGAAAAGAGCATATACACGTATTGTGCCCATTTTAACTTTAGTAGGTGACTGACATTCTCTGGCTCATTCCTCAGGGCAATACCTTGACCAGTCATAGTCAACTTGCTTGGTTTAGAATTTAAACAAAACTTGTCAGTCATCATCCATTGTAAGACCTCTATCAGATACTATTTGTCAATCAATCAGCACTCTTTTCTCATACAGTATGACAAAGTTGCTTTCCCTTTCCACTGATTTTTCTCGCAAATTCATATTGATGAATATGATGAATTAATAGAGCGCAACCATGTCTGGGCAGGCACAGGATTAGGCAAACTGTGACCAACAAGTATTAGCATAGCACAACTGCATCTGGGCACGCAAGAAGTTGGCAAACCCCAACCAAGAACAGCCAAGAACAAGGAGTGGGTGGACTGTGACCAAAAACGGATGTGGTATCAATCGTGTTATACAAATCTGGATGCATCATGAGAATACGTAATTTACTGTACCTTGATATGAAAAATTTTGCTGTAACTATTGTTGTGGGAGTCAGAGGAGTGATGCTGCTCTGTCCTTTAGCTCTCCTGTACTTGCATGATTAAAGGAGACCAGTAAAGGACACCTTAAACATCAGATGGGTTATTCCTACCAATGGCACAACAGCTTGGTGTTGTCGGAAGATTTCGGCATGCAGGGGACACTAAGTGGATAAAGCACTGGGGAGGCTAGATGATTTGCAGGCAGAGGAAAGATAGTGCACAATAACATCTTATCCTGGTACCACAATCAAGGGCAGGAGGTGCTTGAAGGGGTCCATTTGCAGGATGTACATGTGAAACCTAAGTTGGTAAAACAGATAAGGAAAGACAGCTGGGATATGGAAGCTCAGCAGGTTTGGTAGACGAGGCAAAAAAAAGCACAATACAACAAGGGATATTTTGTTTTCTGCAAGCAGCAAATAGAAAGCTAGGAATGACTACAAAAAGCTTGCAAGAATGGGGTAATGGTAGTGGTTACACAGCTAGGAGATATCACAATACCAGAGGCCTGGGTTTGATTCCACCCTCAGGTGGCTGTGTGGAGTTTGCACATTGTACCTGTAAGTGCGTGAGTTTCCTCCGGGAGCTCCGTTTCCTCCCACAGTGCAAAGATGTGCAAATTAGGTGGATTGGCCATGCTAAATTGCCCATAGCGTCCACGAATGTACAGGCTAGGTGGATTAGACATGGGAAATGCAGGGTTACAGGGATAGGGTAAGAGGGTGGGTCTCAGTGGGATGCTCTTCGGAGGGTCAGTGAGGATTCAAATAGCCGAATGGCCTGTTTCCACACTGTAGGGATTCTATGATTTGGAGATTTAGATAAGGAAGCTTGGGCTGAAGGGGCTCTTGTGATGCAGTGGCAATGTCCCCATCTCTGAACCAGTAGCCCTAACTGGTTCAGAGGCATGTCACAACTTTTATTTTTGAAACAGGTTGATTAGTAAAATAGGTTAAATTTTTAAAAAAGACACCTAGGCTGAAGGGACTCTTGTGATGCAGTGATATTGTCCCTACCTCTGAACCAGAAGTCACAACTGTTTCGGAAGTGTGTCATAACATCTCTGAACAGGTTGATGAGAAAATATCTAGGGGAGTCTGAGAGTATGGACATCATGATGACAGTTGTGAATGACCCCCTCACTGGCACCAGCACTTAAGTAATCAGAACTCTAGCAGTGCCCAGCGGCACCCATGGTATCTCAGTCCAGTGCAATGTCAAAGGAACCCAACTCATACCCTATATCATTCCTTCACTCCCAGAGAAAAGCAGATGTTATTGCAAGAGTTGTCTTATTAAAGTAAGAAAATTGTGGAGAAATTGTACGGTGGAATTCTGGTAGAAGTTGGCAAAAATGCAGGATTTCCACATAATGCTTCCTGTTGACCCAGACCAAGTGTCCAAAGAAATGTTTGGGATAAAATGGCACATAAGCCATGAAAATTGACCCAAAAGAAAGACACATCTGTTGAGGGGGACTTGTATAAAGCATGTAATCACATCACTGAAGTCAACTTAGAACCAGGGGAGAGTAAGTGGGGAGCTATTACCGCAACTATACAAATGAAAGGGAAACATGGACTATGGAAGGAAATGGACTGCATGTGTCCAATTCTTGGAGAACCACTATGTGGACAGGGATGATCTGGTGTTCTTAAAAATGTTAAAGAAAGATATGAAGCCTGTCTACCAAAAGGTTTTGAAACTGGACAAGAATTGCGACAGTATTACCGAATGGGTTACCAAGGTGAAGGATCCGACACAGACTAAGGCAGTGGTGCTGTGGCAGCATTAGATCTGCTCTGGTACTTTTGTGGCAAGGACATATGCCAAAAGACTGAAAGGCACTAAGAGGACGACTGAAACCCAGGCCAGGGACATGCTGTAATTGCCAAGTATAATAACAAAGAATACAGATAGTAGGAATGGCCGTTTGGCTTGGGGCAGAGACGGAGAAGAGAGATGCCTGCATGGTTCAGCAAAGTTTTCAAATTAGAAATAGGTTGTAGAATATTCCCTTTCCCGAGTATGGGTCAAGAGGAAAGCAGAAGACACCATGTGAGGGACAGGTCTCCTGACAGAGGTGGTAATAAGCCCAAGGGAAAGGAAGATGGACTTAGGAAAGACAGCGAAGGTCAAGTCAAGGTCAGAACAGGCTCAGCGCAGCAAAAGATATCACAGGAGGATTTGAATGTACACGGAATATGGAGAATGGTAAGGAGAACAGTACCACAAGGCATGGGCGTTCTAAAGAATGGAATGTGTGAAAATTAATATGGCCCTGTGGAAATGCAGGATCCACTCTACCTGGCACATTAAGAGACATTAGAGTCAGTAGGGGAAACAGTGCAGGAAATACTGGCTTAGGAGTAATCCAAGAAGCCAGATCATTGACTAATGCTCTTTTGGCAAGTCCAGAAGCTGGATAAGCCCTATTGATTTACTATAGATTATACAGTCTTGAATCAAGTGACCTCAAAGGAGCATCCTATGCAGTTGCTGACTTGCTTGCCGAGCTGCTAAGTTTATTCACCATACTAGATAACATCATCAGTGCAAAGCATTGGTGTTCTGTCCCACGTGCTGTCTGTGTATCTCGGTTTGCTGGGGTGGGTGGCATCACTTCCGGGTTTGTTTCTAAATGGTTGGTATATGGGGTCCAGCTCTACATGTTTGTTAATGGAGTTCCAGGTTGATGGCCAGGCCTCCAGGAATCCTTGTGCACGTCTTTGCTTGTCTTGTCCTAGGATGGCTACAATGTCCCAGTCGAATTGGTGTCCCTCTTTGTCCATGTGTATTGAAATGAGTGATAGCTGGTCATGTCTCTTGGTAGCTAGCTGGTGTTCATGAATCCTGATGGTTAGTTTCCTTCTGATTTGCCCTATGTAATGTTGTTGGCAGTCTTTGCATGGTATCTTGTAAATAACGTTGGTTCTGTTAGTTGTGGTTGTCAGATCCTTTATTCTTGTCAGTAGCTGCCATAGCGTAGCTTTCTGTTTGTGGGCTACCATGATCCTTAGGGATTGGAGTAATCTGGTGACCATTTCAGATATGTCCTTAATGTATGGTAGGGTGACTAGTGTCTTTGGACATGTTGTGCCTTCCTGTTGTGAAGGTATTGGTGAACTACGCAACATAGTCTTCCTAGGACAAGCCAGGCAAAGACACGTACAAGAATTCCTGGAGGCCTGGCACTCAAACCAGAATTCCATTTTGAGCTGGACCCCATATACCAACCACTAAGAATTTGGAATTGATGCCACCCACCCCAACAAACCAAGACACATAAATAGCAAGTGGGAAAGAACATCAACGCTTCACCAGAGGCGCACTGATGATGTTACCTAGTATGGTGATGAAATGTCTGTGAACAAACTTACCAGCTCGACGAGCAAGTCAACAAAAGCAAAAAAAAAAAAAACCCAAGCTAGAAATTTTCTGAAAAACCTTGGAGCATCCTATCGTTGCTAATCCCACCAGGTTACTTAAAAACCCAAATCCGAACAACACATACTTACTGTCTCGGAAGCTGAAAATGGATTCCGGGCTTTACCTTTGGCCCCTGAATCTGTTTGCATTTACAGTAATGCAGCATCAATATACATGGACCCACCTGCCCCCAAGTGTTTCACAACAGCCCAGCTACGTTTCCTGGACAATGAGGAGAATAATGGACCTAGTACTGATCGGTGAGGAGGGGAACCTTCTGATTCAGTATGTTGGCAACTTGCTCTTGGACTCTGCAAGATAGAACATGTCCATGCCTTATTCCATCCACACCAAACTTTGAGCCATGAACATAACTCCTCAACTTTACTTAATCTATACCAGTTTGCTTGTGGTTCAGGTAGCAATCCAGAAATAACCTTGTATAAAGCATGTAATGTCGGTTACTTTCTAATTTAGCTCCTAACTGTGCAGGTTGCTCGAGCAGAACGTCCCTTCTAGTCCCATCAATATTGTTAGTACTAACATGGACAACAACAACTGGATTCCACCCCTCCAACTCCCACACCAGTTCCCAAGATGTCCTTAACCCTGGCAACAAGCAAGCAACACAGTCTTTGGCACTTATGCTCACAGCTCCAAAGAAAAGCATCCAGCTACTTTGTGGAGAGATGTAGTAGTAATGACACTAATCTAGTAATCCAAAAACCCAAGTGACAGGCGACATAGTAGGGATAATGGGTTGGTACTCAAATTGACAGAATGTGACCAATGGTGTCCCACAAGGATCTGAATTAGGGCCTCCAATCATCACTGAATTTATTAATAACTTGTATAATGGCATAGCAAGTCATACATCCAAACTTGATGATGATGCAAAGCTTGACAGCACTGTTGACAATGTAGTTGATAACATAAAGTTACAAAGGGACATTGACAGACTAAGTGAATGAGCAAAACTGCAGCAGCTGGAATTCAATGTAAGCAAGTTTGTGAGGTTATCCATTTTGGGCCAAAAAAGGATAGATCAGGGTACTTTCTACACGGTATGAGGTTAAATACAGCAGATATCCAAAGAGACTTGGGGGTTCAGGTATAGAGATCTTTACAATGTCTCGAACAGGTGCAGAAAATAATCAAGAAAGCTACTGGAATGCTGACCTTTATGTCTATAGGACAGGAGTACAAGGATATAGAAGTTATGCTACAGTTATACCAAAATGCTGGTTAGTCCCCACTTGCAGTACTGAGAGAAGGTGTGGGCATCTCACATCTGGAAGGAGATATTGGACTTGGAGGGAATACAACATTAAGTTTGCAAGAATGATACCTGGACTTCAAGTTATGAGGAGAGAATATATGAATCAGGCCAGTGTTCTTTGAGAATTTAAAAGGCTAAGGGGTGATCTGAAGCTTTCAAGATATTAACGTAAAGAACTGACGATGGTGCCATGGTGCAGACAGCCATTTAGCTGGGGAGTGGAATTAGAAACATAGGGGACAGAAAAAGTATTTTTAATCTTTCATGGGATATGGCATCACTGCCTTGGCCAGAGTATATAAAGATAAACTGGTTACGGGATTCTAAATAGGGGCATAACCTGTGAATTAGGGCTAGACTGTTTAGGAGCAACGCACGGAAGCACGTCTACACACGAAGGGCGGTAGATGTTTGGATTTCTCTTCCACAAATGGCAGTGGATGCAGGATCAGTTGTCAATTTTAAATGTGAGATAGATACTTTTTTGTGAAGCAAAAGTATTGAGGGATATGGGCTAAAGGTGTTAGGCCACAGATCACACTGAATAATGTCACTGAATGGTGGGACAGGCTCCAGCGGCTGAATGGCTTATCCCTGTTCTTATTTTAATGTCATAGGAACCATGGGTTTGAAAACCACAATGGCAGACGGTTAAATATGTCTTTTTTAAAAAAAGCTAGCCAAGTGGCAACTACTGTCATTTGTGGGAAAATCCACCTGGTTTCCAGGTCCTTTAAGGAAAGAGATTTGCCATCGTTGCCTGGTATGGCCTACATGTGCCTCCAGATCCACAGCAATGTAACTGATTTTTAACAGTCCTCTGGGCAATTAGAGATGAGCTGGCCTAGTCAGTGACACCCTTATCCCATGAATGAATTTTAATGAAAGATTCACAGCAACGTGGTCGACTGAGTTGGCCTTTAGGCAACTGAATGGGCAATAAATGCTGGCCAAGGCAGTGATGCCATATCCCATGAAAGATTAAAAATACTTTTTCTGTCCCCTATGTTTCTAATTCCACTCCCCAGCTAAATGGCTCTCTGCACCATGGCACCATCGTCAGTTCACTCATCTTCCCTGCAGTGCCTACTCTCATCTATACAACTTCTAGGCACCTCGCAATTGGTGCACAGTTGCAGTCTAATGCTCTTCAAACCAATCTCCTGGGGTCTCCATACCAGCATAATCAGCAGTCATACCCACTCGCCCCTGATCACAGACTAAGTATGAATTGCTCAGTGAGGGGTGTGACCAGTTCCTGGAGCAAAGTGTCCAGTGATTTTCCAAGAGTTCTTGTGACAGTTGTAGCATCCCTAGCCCTGAACCAGGAGGTCAATATTCAAGTCCCATCTGCTCCATGTGTGTCATAATATATCTGAAGAAGTTAATTTAAAAATGTCCTCAGGTAACTTTCCATCTAATATGGCACACTCAGACTCTAGCTCCTCAAATTGAAAATAAAGTTTTCAAGCTGCAACTACTTACTAGAGATATGTTTGCACACAGCAGCTCCCAAAAGCTGCAGTAAATTAATTAGTTACTCTAGATTCCCTGCTCTTTACACTTTGTACAGACTTGAAATATTCGCCAAATCTACTCACTCATGTCACATTGTGATTTGTGACATTAAGATGTTATCACTTCTGTTCTCAGGATCAGCTAACTGTTCTCAGTATTTATTGCATACTATGTTACGAACAGTCTTAAAGTCGATCTGTTGAGTCTGATGCCCAGATATCCAATAAAGATGCTATCATTCAATTCAACAATGAGCTTGAAACAGAAGTCCCAACTCTTTAAACATGCATTTCCACTCATCAACCAACAGATTCAGGGTTCTTGTTGATGGACACAAATAAAATAAGCATTTCCTTCGCATAACTGACATTGACTTTTTGGTCGGGACTGCCCTGATTCTGTTTTGAAAAGGCTTCCCTAGAACATGTCACAAGTTGTACGGCCCCCCTGAAATCTGCCAACCGATAGTCTGTCAGTAATAGAAGACAGCCCTTGTTGGCGTGTCAGTTTTTGAATAGGAGCCTCCCCTAACCCAGGGTGAATGTAAAATCTTAGAAAGAACAGTATGAAAACTAGTCGTATTAAAAATATATTAATATTTCACATGCTTTCACAATTCTCTATGACACACTGTGTAAATCAAATTGAACAGATCAGTTAATATAATGATGAACAGAGATTATACCCAAAACAGTTAGAATCGTATTATGACATACCTGTAAGCAGACAGTAAGTAGTGTCCCAGATTTAATAAATAAGTGAAATTTTACAACATGCTTTAAACACTTCAAGAGCTGAAAAAATAACCTGAACTTTGCAGGTCATGTTACATGATGTCACAACAAAGAAGCTTCAGTTTCTGATCCAAGATCTCTGACTCGTCAACATAAAGTCGCCATAGTCCCAGAGGGCATAGGGCTGCTCTCTCACTAGAGAGACAAAAAACTGGTGGCGATTTAATCCAAAGGCCACCACACCTCAGGCGAGGGGAAAGGTTGCGAACAAGTGTGCTTCTTGGTAATCTCAGCCTGTGTGGGAATTAAAACCATTCTGTTGGCATCACTCTGCATCGCAAACCAGATGTTCAGCCAATGGAGCTTACTCTGCTATAAAAACAGAATTTGCTGAAGAAATTCAGCAGGTCTGGCAGTATCTGCAGACAGAAAGCATTTAACCTTATGGATCCAGTGACCCTTCTTCAGAACAGACAACTTCTGTCTTTGTTTCAGATTTCAAGCATCCGCTGTTCTTAGTTTTATTTCAGAAACAACTCTAAACACTTGTGTGGAATGCACTAAAAGTTATTGAAAACATGACAGAGACACTCAGTTAATTTTACATCCAGGCAGACTGCCAATTAAACAAGACAAGTTATCTTCAGGGACTGTATCTATGCAATTATTAATTTCACCATTTGGAAAGACATCCTCCTCTGACATCTATATGTTGTAAAATATAGCATTTCCTCTGTATGCGACATAACACAAGGGAAACCTCCCCCATATTTGACTTAACATAATTCTGCAAATGGTTCAAGTATCAGCACAAACAAGATGATTCTGAAAGTGTGAAATAAAGGCATCAATCACAGTGTGATCACTTCAATAATCAAATGCTTGCACACATATTGGTTAATGATACCAGGTGGAACATTTCCATTAACTGGTAAATGCGGAAATAGTCACTTTTCTTATCCCCCAAGGCTATAAATTCTAGATTTGTTGTACCATGGCTACAATGATTATTGTCTTGTGGAATGAACAATTTTACTTGAAAGAAAAGAATATCTTCTTCTCAGCAGGCATGTTTCAATTGCCTTATATGCAAGAATGGTAGCAATAAACTGTTACTGGGTTCACTTTTAAACCATCTCCCAAACAAGAGACCAATGGGTGCAGTGAGGTATACACCAGCTTATACAGTCCTCCTCCAGAATCCTGGTGAGTTTGCATCACTGACAGACTGGCAACTTCAGAAATGCACATGCAGCAGTGTTGACACCCAGGTGTCAAACAGTAGCTGCACATTTGTGAATTTTCCACAAGCTGCATATTGTGCGAAATCCAGTTTTTAAATTCAATAATGGGATGTTGGCGTCGCTGGCTGAGCCGCATTGCCCCTAGCTGCCCTTGAGAAGGTAGTGGTGGTGAGCTGCCTTCTTGAACCGCTGCAGTCTACATGCTATAGGTTACAACCAAAATAAAGGGTACAGGGCCTAGAGGAGAATAGGGAGGGCTGTAATAGCTGATGGAAGTTATAAAGATAGGTGGGGCATAGGGACTGAGGAGGTTACAGAGACAGGGAGCAGTGTAGGTGCTGGAGGAGGTTACAAAGATAGTGAGGAGTGTAGAGACTGGAGGATGTTACAGAGACAAGGAAGGTTTGGAATGGCTTGCAAGATACAGAGGGATGTTGAGGCTGGAGGGGGTTACTGAGTTTGGTAATAATGCTTCACCTCACCACCAAGTTCCCTGCTGGAGTGGATTTAACTTAAAGAACCTCTGGGAAAAATTATTCAACCTCTGCCAAGTTCAAGCCAAAACCAAAGTCACCCCAACCAGCATCATCGAGCTGCAGTATGCAGATGATGCTTGTGTACATGCAATCTCCGAGGATGTACTCCAGACCATCATCAGCACCATGCGAGCATGGGCCTCACCCTGAACATCCACAAGACGAAGGTCCTGCACCAACCTGGCCTGGTATTGTGGAGCGAAGCCGTAATCATCAAGGTCCACGAGGAGGCCTCAGAACACTGACCACTTCCAATACCTCAGGAGTGTCCTATTGGCCAAAGCAGCTATTGATGAAAAGATCCAGCATCGCCTCCAATGCGCTAGCACAGCCTTCGGCTGCCTCAGGAAAAGGGGTTCAAGGACAACAACATCAAATCCGACACCACAATCATGGTTTACAGAGCTGTAGTGGTTCCTGCCCTCCTATATGGCTCTGAGACATGGACTGTCTACAACAGACACCTCAAAGTGCCACTGGAGTAGTACCACCCATGCTGCCTGCACAAGATCCTGTGAATCCACTGGAAAGAAAGATGCACCAACACCAGAATCTTTGACTAGGCCAACATCTCACACATTGAGTCACTGACCACCCTTAATTGGGTGAGCATGTCATCATCCACATGACTGACATGAGACTCCCCAAGCAGGTGCTTTACTGCCAGCCTCAAAACGGCAGGCAAGCCCCAGCTGCATGGAGGAAGCGCTTCAGTGATACCCTCAAGGCCTCATTGGCGAAGTGTGGCATTCCCATAGACACTTGGGAATCACTGGCCCAAGACCGTCCAAAGTGGAGGAGTAGTATCTGGAAAGGTGTTGAGCACCTCGAGAGTTGCTGTTGGGGAAAAAACAGAAGTCAGGCAAAAACAGCAAAAGGAGCATGTTGGCACACAAATGGCTCCTTCCTGTGATCACCTTCTGCCCCAAGTGTAACAGAGCCTGCAGTAATTGCATCAGTCTGCACAGCCACATACAGACTCACCCCAAGAGTGGAAGAGAGTCATCCTTGTCTGCGAGGGACCGCCAACGATTATCATTTCCTCAAGTCACAGATTCTGGGCAATGCTCACAGCCAGGGATCTAAACACCTTGGAACATTTGACTAAACAATAGGTGTGATGCAAAGGCAAATTGTTGTAAAACATTCCTGAAAATAAAACTGAGCTGTTATTTGGTTCATAATCTCCAAACTGGCAGAGCAGAAATCACTCTTCATGCCATCGGGCACACACTAATCCACATAACCAGAGCAGAAATCCAAATCCAAACTGGGAGCGTAACAAACATTCATGTTCACCTAAAATGAGTTGACAGTCCAGAAATAAATTCTCACCACCTAAAGTGCACACTGTACAACTTTCAGAATGGCATAGTACAGAAGGATCATATTGGGCTCATCATGCACATGTTGGCTCTTTGGAAAAGCTACTGATCAGTCCTTTGGCTCCAATTTTCCTTGCAATTTATCCTCTTTCAAGTTATCACCCAATTCCATGTTTAAAGCTTCCTAAATTTCTTTCTAATATCTTTGCAGGCAGTGCCTATCAACCATAATGTGCTGTGAAAAATAACTGTCACCCCTCTCTGGTTGTTTTACCAATTATTTTAAACCTGGGTCATGATTGGTGGAGGCAGTTTTCCTCACTACTGTCATAAATACTTCATAAGTACATACTCCTTGTGTATTACAGATTTGGTTCATGTCGTAGCCAAGACTGCCGGCACTGCAGATGGTTTTTACAGCATTCCAGCTCGCATAACCTGGCCAACATGGCATTTATTTTGTGACTTTCCAATTTACAAGAAGGCCTAAAATGTTTCACAGCTATTGAAAGGTCATCATTGCTATTATGCAGGGACATACAGCAATTAATTTGTGCACAGCAGACTGGCACAGACAGCAAATGACTCAATTTGTTCTGGGTCCTCATTCCTGCCAGTTGGAGAAAAAGAAGCATTGAAATCATTGGGTTAATTCTACCTCACGCCCCACAACGTGACAATCTTATCAAGGCATGCACACAACAAACAATTTGCGACTGTGGCTGACATGAATGATAGCAAGTTACCCACGAGCAAACAAAATCTCTTTCTTGTTCATAGCAATAACTCCGAGTGATGCCAACAATAGAAGAAAAATTAGACCCGTGATACCACAGGGTGGAGCAGATAGGAGGAAAGAATCATCAGCCAGGAATGCCCTCCCGAGTTGGTTTCAGATGTGTAAACAAAACAGTCAAATGTTCCAAATTAAACTTCAAGAAAAATCTCCTGATTATAATCTTGTGACAAATGTGTGTCATCATTCTGCTATTTGAATGCGACAGTCAGATGTCTTTTGATGAACATCACTGCAGAAAATGCTCACAAGTACAATTTGCATCTGTGGTCTCCTTACCATGTGGTTACAATGCAATTGTGGGAAGTGAGTGCAATCAAGGCTCTGCTGCATTTCTATCATTCTTAAACGAATTAAAGCCTTGTTATTGCTTATGCAGTGACCATTATTCAGTATTAACTGGTGCACTTCCTGTCATTTCCTTCACCGCAAACATTTTTGAAATAAAATTAGGATATTATTAAAATTTATTCTATTGTGAAAATTTTGTCCATTATTTCACGGTCTCTTCAGACTTTGGGTGAAGTTTTATTCAAATGTTTTAATCCTCCTTTTTTGAACGCTTCAACTATTTTTTAAAATTTCAGAAGATTGTGCTTTGATTTTTTTTCTTTATGTTTCTGGGTGGTAGGTTAGCATTATCTAAAGCCATCTACAACTCTAGCAATAAAACATACCTGAGGTGGGGACAAAAAGTATTATGGAAGAGACTAAGGTTCAAGGGCAATACTGAATCTGAGAGGGTTTACAAGGAGCGGTTGACTGTAGAAAAGAATGGTAATGAGTGACAGAAGCAACAGTGGAAGCAAAATTTGATCTGCTGCAAATATGAAGCAGGACTGAAGCCCAAACGCATCGCCAAAACGAAAGAAGAATCTACAATGTTTGTCTAGTTACGTATTCAAGAAACATAGGCAACAAAAGGAACACTAATGAAGTACAAATGGGGAGACAGATATGTAAAATGATGAGAAAGGACAAAATCACGAAGCAGCACATTGTGGGGAGTTCAGTGAAGATTGTGGGACTTTGGAAGAAAGTAGCTGAGAAGAGGTATAGTATGGTATGGTCATCTGTTGTAGAGAGTGAACATGGTGAGGTGAATGTTAGAGATGGATGGTACTGTCAGGAAGGAGAAAAGGATAAAGGCCTCAGATAGGTGGAACGATGTGTTGGGCAAAAGACTTAAACACTGCTGGAGTGGGTGAGCAACTGGATGACGTGGAAGTGTGAGATCAACCAGCAATGTGGTAACCCCAAGTAAAATCAGAGGAGCCAAAATAGGGTGAATATTGGCACACAGGTCCACATAAGCCATCTTTAGCTATAATTGTCCAAAGACCCATTGAACAACAGACTTTATTCATATTACAGAATATTAACAGAACGTTAACTGAATAAAATGTTTCAAGGCACTTTCAAAGGAGCATCATTCAACAACATATTTTGCAGCAGCAGCGGGAGCAGTGAGAGCGAGAACCAGGGGGCTGCCGGGAAGGTAAGTTAATCCTTTAAAAACTTACCTCATGAATAGGTGGAGCGCACGCTGAGCAGGAGCGGACACGGGACGGCTGAGTAAGTGAGGTAATATATTTGGGCAGTTGTTTTACCCGAAATACTACTTAGGTAGTGTCTCCCACCCATCCTCCTCCTCCTCTAACCAAAACAAAAGGTTCTGAGTGCCGATTTGGTAAGGTTACTAGTTTTTTTTTTCAGAATTCAGAACAGTGGGAATTGATGTCAGGGCAGTTGCAAGCTCCTCCTGTAGAATGTGGGAGGTAAGGGTCACTACTAGTGTCCCCACTGACTTCATCTGCGGGAAGTGCACCTAACTCCAGCTCCTCGGAAACCGCGTTAGGGAACTGGAGCTGGAGCTGGATGAACTTCGGATCATTCGGGAGGCTGAGGGGGTAATTGAGAGGAGTTACAGGGAGGTAGTCACACCTCAGGTACAGGAAAAAGGTAGATGGGTTACAGTCAGTGGACGGAAAGGGAACAGGCAGACAGTGCAGGGATCCCCTGTGGCCGTTCCCCTCAATAACAAGTATACTGTTTTGGATACTGCTGGGGGGGATGACTTACCAGGGATAAGCCATGTGATACAGGTCTCTGGCACAGAGTCTGTCCCTGTTGCTCAGAAGGGGAGGGGGGAGAGAAGGAGAGCATTAGCCATTGGGGACTCCATAGTTAGGGGGACAGATAGGAGATTCTGTGGGAACGAGAGAGACTCGCGGTTGGTGTGTTGCCTCCCAGGTGCCAGGGTCCGTGATGGCTTGGATCAGGTTTTCAGGATCCTTAAGTGGGAGGGGGAGCAGCCCCAAGTTGTGGTCCACATAGGCACCAACGACATAGGTAGGTAAAGGGATGGGGATGTAAGGCAGAAATTCAAGGAGCTAGGGTGGAAGCTTAGAGCTAGAACAAACAGAGTTGTTATCTCTGGTTTGTTACCCATGCCACGTGCTAGCGAGGCGAGGAATAGGGAGAGAGAGCAGTTGAACACGTGGCTACAGGGATGGTGCAGGAGGGAGGGATTCAGATACCTGGATAATTGGGGCTCATTCTGGGGTAGGTGGGACCTCTGCAAACGGGATGGCCTACACCTGAACCAGAGGGGTACCAATATCTTGGGGGGGAAATTTGCTAATGCTCTTTGGGAGGGTTTAAACTAATTCAGCAGGGGGATGGGAACCCAAATTGTAGCTCCAGTGTACAGGAGGTTGAAAGTAGCGAGGTCATGAATAAGGTTTCAAGGTCACAGGAGTGTACCGGCAGGCAGGAAGGTGGTTTGAAGTGTGTCTACTTCAACGCCAGGAGCATCCGGAATAAGGTGGGTGAACTTGCAGGATGAGTTGGTACCTGGGACTTCGATGTTGTGGCCATTTCGGAGACATGGATAGAGCAGGGACAGGAATGGTTGTTGTAGGTTCCGGGGTTTAGATGTTTCAGTAAGATCAGGGAAGGTGGTAAAAGAGGGGGAGGTGTGGCATTGTTAGTCAAGGACAGTATTACAGTGGCAGAAAGGATGTTTGATGAGGACTCGTCTACTGAGGTAGTATGGGCTGAGGTTAGAAACAGGAAAGGAGAGGTCACCCTGTTGGGAGTTTTCTATAGGCCTCCAAAAAGTTCCAGAGATGTAGAGGAAAGGATTGCAAAGATGATTCTGGATAGGAGCGAAAGTAACAGGGAGTTATTATGGGGGACTTTAACTTTCCAAATATTGATTGGAAACGCTATAGTTCGAGCACTTTAGATGGGTCAATTTTTGTCCAACGTGTGCAGAAGGGTTTCCTGACAGTATGTCGATAGGCCAACAAGAGGCGAGGCCACATTGGATTTGGTACTGGGTAATGAACCAGGCCAGGTGTTAGATTTGGAGGTAGGTGAGCACTTTGGTGATAGTGACCACAATTCGGTTACATTTACTTTAGCGACGGAAAGGGATAGGTATATACCGCAGGGCAAGAGTTATAGCTGGGGGAAAGGCAATTAGGCGAGATTTAGGATGCATAGGATGGAGAAGGAAACTGCAGGGGCTGGGCACAATTGAAATGTGGAGCTTGTTCAAGGAACAGCTACTGCGTGTCCTTGAGAAGTATGTAACTGTCAGGCAGGGAGGAAGTGGTCGAGCGAGGGAACCATGGTTTACTAAAGAAGTTGAATCTCTTGTCAAGAGGAAGAAGGAGGCTTATGTAAAGATGAGGCATGAAGGCTCAGTTAGGGTGCTTGAAAGTTACAAGTTAGCCAGGAAGGACCTAAAGAGAGAGCTAAGAGGTGCCAGGAGGGGACATGAGAAGTCTTTAGCAGGTAGGATCAAGGAAAACCCGAAAGCTTTCTATAGGTATGTCAGGAATAAAAGAATGACTAGAGTAAGATTAGGTCGAGTCAAGGACAGTAGTGGGAAGTTGTGCGTGGAGTCCGAAGAGATAGGAGAGGCGCTAAATGAATATTTTTCGTCAGTATTCACACAGGAAAAAGACAATGTTGTCGAGAATACTGAGATACAGGCTATTAGATTAGACGGGATTGAGGTTCATAAGGAGGAGGTGTTAGCAATCCTGGAAAGTGTGAAAATAGATAAGTCCCCTGGGCCGGATGGGATTTATGCTAGGATTCTCTGGGACGCTAGGGAGGAGATTGCAGAGCCTTTGGCTTTGATCTTTATGTTGTCATTGTCTACAGGAATAGTGCCAGAAGACTGGAGGACAGCAAATGTTGTCCCCTTGTTCAAGGAGTGGAGTAGAGACAACCCTGGTAATTATAGACCAGTGAGCCTTACTTCGGTTGTGGGTAAAGTGTTGGAAAGGATTATAAGAGATAGGATTTATAATCATCTAGAAAGGAATAATTTGATTAGGGATAGTCAACACGGTTTTGAGAAGGGTAGATCGTGCCTCACAAACCTAATTGAGTTCTTTGAGAAGGTGACCAAACAGGAGGATGAGGGTAAAGCGGTTGATGTGGTGTATATGGATTTCAGTAAAGCGTTTGATAAGGTTCCCCACGGTAGACTATTGCAGAAAATACGGAGGCATGGGATTGAGGGTGATTTAGCGGTTTGGATCAGAAATTGGCTAGCTGTAAGAAGACAGAGGGTGGTGGTTGATGGGAAATGTTCATCCTGGAGTTCAGTTACTAGTGGTGTACCGCAAGGATCTGTTTTGGGGCCACTGCTGTGTGTCATTTTTATAAATGACATGGATGAGGGCGTAGAAGGATGGGTTAGTAAATTTGCAGATGACACCAAAGTCGGTGGAGTTGTGGATAGTGCGGAAATATGTTGCAGGTTACAGAGGGACATAGATAAGCTGCAGAGCTGGGCTGAGAGGTGGCAAATGGAGTTTAATGCGGAAAAGTGTGAGGTGATTCACTTTGGAAGGAGTAACAGGAATACAGAGTACTGGGCTAATGGCAAGATTCTTGGTAGTGTGGATCAGCAGAGAGATCTCGGTGTCCATGTGCATCAATCCCTGAACATTGCCACCCAGGTCGATAGGGTTGTTAAGAAGGTGTACGGTGTGTTAGGTTTTATTGGTACAGTGATCGAGTTTCGGAGCATGAGGTCATGTTGCAGCTGTACAAAACTCTGGTGAGGCCGCACTTGGAGTAATGCGTACAGTTCTGGTTGCCGCATTATAGGAAGGATGTGGAAGCATTGGAAAGGGTGCAGAGGAGATTTACCAGGATGTTGCCTGGTATGGAGGGAAGGCCTTATGAAGAAAGGCTGAGGGACTTGAGGCTGTTTTCGTTAGAGAGAAGAAGGTTAAGAGGTGACTTAATAGAGACATACAAGATGATCAGAGGATTAGATAGGGTGGACAGCGAGAGCCTTTTTCCTCGGATGGTGATGGCTAGCATGAGGGGACATAGCTTTAAATTGAGGGGTGATAGATATAGGACAGATGTCAGAGGTAGGTTCTTTACTCAGAGAGTAGTAAGGGTGTGGAATGACCTGCCTGCAACAGTAGTAGACTCGCCAACTTTAAGGGCATTTAAATGGGCATTGGATAAACATATGGATGATAATGGAATAGTGTAGGTTAGATGGGCTTCAGAGTGGTTTCACAGGTCGGCGCAACGTCGAGGGCCGAAGGGCCTGTACTGCACTGTAATGTTCTATGTTCTATGTTCTTAACATATAATATCAGGCCACATAAGGAGTCTTGGGTCAGCTGACCAACAACTTACCAGAGACATAGGTTTTAAGGTCTATCTTAAAGCAGAAAAGAACATTGTAAGAGATGGAGAAGTTTGAAGAGGTATTGGCAAATTAAGTCAAAGTCACCTGGATGACTGCAGCTTCAACACCACTCAAAAAGCTCAACATTATCTGGGACAAAGCACCCAATTAATTGACAGCTCATCTAATACCTTGAAGGTTCACTCCCTCCAACACCACGCACCATTACAGTGTGTACCACATGCAAGATGCACTGCAACAACTCTAAGGTTCCTTCAACAGCAACTTCAAAGTCTGAAACTGCCACCCTCTAGAAGGACAAAGACAGCAGATATATGGAAATATCATTGCCTGCATGTTCCCCTCCAAGACACAAATCAACCTGACTTGGAACCATACTGCTGTTCAAAGACCATCATTGTGTCAAAGTCCTGGAACTGTCCTCTGTGCAGCAGACACTGGAGTAGTGGTAATGTCACTGGACTAGTAATCTGGCAGCTGATGGAATTTGTATTCAATTAATAAATATGGAATTAAAAGCTAGTCTCAGTAATAGCAGCCATGATTGTCAAAAAAATCCATCTGATTTACGAATGTCCTTTAGGGAAGGAAATCTGCTGTCCTTACCTGGTCTGACCTACACTTGACTCCAGACCCACAGTACAGGAATGTGGCAGATTCTTAAATACTTTCTGCAATGACTGAGGAAGCCAAAAGCAATTAGGGTTAGGCAACAATTGCCAGCCTTGCCAGGAAAGCCCACACTCCATGAAATCATTTGAAACAAAAAGCACACTGAATGTACTTGTATCACAGTGACCACAACAGTTCAAGATGAATCACCACCACCTTCTCAAAGGCAATTAGGGATGGACACTAGCCTAGTGTCAGCGATTCCCGCATTCCATGAAACAATTTATAAAAATAAGAGCAGTGGACAAAACCTGGGCTGCTCAAGAGGCCAGAATTAGAGGAGCCCAGAGATTTTTAAAAATGTATTCACTCGTGGGATGTGGGTTAGCTGGTCAGCATGTAATGCCTGAGCCTAGTTTTCCTTGAGAAAGTGGCGATGACCTGCCGCCTTGAATTACTGCAGTCCCTGTGCTGTAGGTAAACCAACAGCGGTCATAAGGTGGGAATTACTAGATTGCGACCCAGTGACACTGAAGGAACAGCAATATATTTCCAAACCAGGATTGTGAGAGGCTTAGAGGGGCACTTTCAGTTGGTGGTGTGCCTATGTTTCTACTGTACGTGTCCTTCTAGATGGAATTGGTGGGGGTTTGGAAAGTGCTATCTAAGGATCTTTGGTAAATTTCTGTAGTGCGTCACCACGCTAGCACATACTGCTGCTACTCAGCATCAGTGGCGAAGGGAGTGGATGCTTGTGGGTGTGATGCCAATGAAGTGGGCTGTTTCATCCTAATGGTGTCGAGCTTCTTGAGTGTTGTTGGAGCTGCAAATGAGGAGTCAAGAGACGACTTACTTGGCAAAGTAGTCATAGCTTCTGACCTGCCTTGTAGCCAGTGTTTATATGGCGAGTCTGGTTGAGTTTCTGGTCAATGGTAATCTCAGGATGTTGATAGTGGGGGATTCACTGATGGTAATATCACTGAATGTCAAAGGATGGTGGTTAGAATGTCTCGTTAGAAATGGTCTTTGTCTGACATTTGTGTTGTGAGAATGTGACTTGCCACTTGTCAGCGCAAGCCTGAATATTGTTCAGATCTTGCTGCATTTGAACATGGACTGCTTCAGTATCTGAGGAAGTGCAAATGGTGCTGAACATTGTGCAATCATCAGCAAACATCCCCAGTTTTGACCTTATGATGGAGGGAAGATATCTCGGGAGGATTCTAGAGCTGAAGGAGATTACAGACAGAGAGAAAAGTCACAAAGGAATCTGAAAACAATGATGAGCATCGCTTAGAGAGTCAAGAATGTCAGCGAGCGTAGCATGATGGGTGAACAGGATTTGGTGTGAATCAAGATATCACTAGCAAAGTTTAGGATGCCAGTTAAAAGAAAAAACTCTGGATAGCAAGCCAGGAATGTGTTAGAACAGCTAAGTTTAGGAGGTAACAAAAGCACAGATACGGTTTCTGCCAATAAGATGAGGTGGGGCCATATTTGGATGAATTGATGGAAGTAGAAATAGTGCTCTTAGCAATGGCATGGATGTGAACGGAAGTTCATCTCGGGGTCAAACATGACACTATGTTCTCCAACAGCCTGGTTTAGTTTAGATGGTTACCAACAAAAGGAGTGCAGTCTGTTTAAGGAGCAGAGTTTGTATGTATATCACTGAAGACAATGATTTTGGTCTTTGTGATAATAAATGAAAGAGATTTCTGCTTTTCATGTACTGCTATCTGATAACATAAATACAGTGGAGGATTTAATGAGAAATGGTAATGAGGTATACGTGTACATGTGAAAATTGATGCTTTTCATGTAATGCTGCTAGGGGGGCAAGGTGTGGATGAGAAATAGGAGGGACCAGGGATAGGGCCTTGAAAAAACTAGAGGTAACAGTTCAGAAATTAATAAATAATCAAGTCAGTGTTTAAAAGTGACCAAAGAAATGGCAAAACCTGCAATGTGTCACATAATTATTGCTGGCCAATGGGATTGCTTAAAACTAACTGGAATGGTTGTACAATCAATATTGGCTAAACAGATCCTACATAGTAGCAATTGGAAATGTTCACGATTAATATTTGTCAATGCATTTGCTCAGAATTGACATTATTTAATGTCATACTCTCACAGCTAATGCAGTGTGTAGCTCACTTCATACATTGTTTTGGGATGACAGCAGCTTTGCAGCATAGTTCTACTCCCTGTGCAGAGCTTTTTAATTTGACCTGTTATTTCTGCTTAAAAGTTTAACTCTTGTACGTAGATTCAGCTTGCAGTCAGTCAGCATTTTTAAACTGTTGATGAGGGAACTTTGCAGAGTGAAATTTGATCAACTTTAGACATTAGCTCAGACTGTTCAGCATCAGTGGCATCTTCACACATTAGACATAATTTTATACTTGCTGAAGGCGCAGCGTCCCAGTGATTAAACCAGTGCTTACTGCATCAACGTGCTCAAGTCATCACACAGGCCATTTCTAATACAGTTCCCAAATACTTCTCATTTAGTCAGAGTCATACAGCACAGAAACAGACCCTTCGGCCCAACCAGTCTGTGCCAAACATAATCCCAAACTAAATTAGTCCCTACAAACCTTTCCTATTCCTATATCCATCCAAATGTTTCTTAAACCTTGTAATTGTACCCGCATCCGCCATTTCATCAGGAAGTTCATTCCAAACATGACCGACCCTCTGTGTAAAAAAATTTGCTTCATGTCTTCATTAAATCTCTCTCCTCTCACTTTAAAAAATGTGCCCTCTAGTATTGAAATTCCCCATCTTAGGGAAAAGACAACAACCATCAACTCTATCTATATCTCTCATTACTTTATAAACATCCATCAGGTCATCTCTCAACCTCCTACACTTCCGTGAAAAAAATCCCAGCCTAACCACCCTTTCCTCATAACTCGAACTTCCATACCCAGCAACATCCTGGTAAATCTCTTCTGAGCCTTCTCCAGCTTGATAATATCCATCGTATAAGCGGCTGACGAGAACTGGACACAGTATTCCAGAAGAGGCATCACCATTGTCCTGTACAACCTCAACATGACGTCCCAACACCTATACTCAAAGGACTGAGCGATGAAGGCAAGCATGCCAAATGCCTTTTTAACCATCCTGTCTATATGTGACATAAACTTTAAAGAATTACGTCCCTGCAACCTAGGTCCCTCTGTTCCACATTTCCTCAGGCCCTACCATAAATTGCATAAGCCCAACCCTTGTTTGTTGTACCAAAATGCAATACCTCACATTTATCCGGATTAAACTCTGCATTTTTCAGCCTGTTGATCCGTTTGATCAAGATTCCTTTGTAATTTTAGAAAACCTTCTTCACTGTCTACAATTCCACCAATTTTGGTATCATCCGCAAACTTACTAACCATGCCTTCTACATTCTCATCCAAAGCATTTATAAAAATGACAAACAAAAGAGGACCCAGAACCAATCCCTGTGGAACACCGCTGGTCACAGGCCTCCAGTCCGAAAAGCAATCCCCCACCATCATTCTGTCTCTCGCCATTAAGCCAGCTATGTATCCAATTGGCAAGCTCACCCTGAATCCCATGTGGCCTAACTTTACTAATTAGTCTACCGTGCAGAATCTTGTCAAAGGCTTTACTAAAATCCAAATAAACAACATCTACTGCTCTGCCATGATCAACCTATTTGGTAACTTCCCCAAAAAACTCAATCAAGTTTGTGAGACACTATTTTCTTCACAGAAAACAATGCTGACTATCCCAATTAATTTTTGCCTCTCTAAATGTCCATAAATCCTATCTTTTATAATCACCACCAACAATTTACCTACAACCGAAGTCAGACTCATAGGTCTATAGTTCCCTAGTTTCTCCTTACAACCTTTCTGAAATAAAGGCACAACACTAGCCACTCTCCATTCTGCAAGGGGTCTTGTAATTCCCTCTTTTACTTCCTACAACATTCTAGGATACATTTGATCAGATCCCAGAGATTTATCCATCTTTATATTCTCCAAGACCTCCCGAACTTGCTCTTCAGTAATGTGAACTGTTTTTAAAACATCAAAGTTTATTTCTCTGCATTCTCTTGACTCCATTTCTTTCTCCACAGTAAAAACTGATGTGAAATATTCATTTAGTATCTCTCCCATCTCCTGGGTTTAAACAGGCAGCATTCTGAGGGAAAACAAAGGCTACTTTTAAAATGCATAACACAAATGGCAGGAAAGGGATAAAAATTGAAAACATTACAACAAGTTTGAATCCAATTCTTTTCAATGACTGGTAGTTGGTTTTAAAACTGAATTCCAGTGGCAGCATTTCCTTAATTTAAAAATATCTACTTATAAGAGAATAAATTGACATTAAGCAGAATTTGATCTCCAGGTTTCCTACTATTACTTTCAAATCTTCCACCATGTTACACACAATGCTTAGTTGTAATTTTAGCATTGGTCAAGTTCTGCTTCGGTGGAAATGGTACAGCAGGTAAACCCACCAAACTGTGGCTGTTATTAAATTCTAGAGTCAACCACAGGGCATATACGCTTCTGATTCCAGGTCAAAAGACTGCAACATAGACTGACTTATCGCCTTTTTAAAAATGAACTCTTTCAGAGATGCAGGCATTGGTTTAAAAAAAACACAAACAATGCTTTGCATTTAGATGTGTGTGTGACAGATGTGTGCTATTTTCCAATGCCCTCTCCGGTCTAACAAGTATCTGGTGGGATGTGAACATTGCAGTCATATTTTCAAACACAAAGGGTTGGGCTGATTTAGCTTTAAATTCAGTAAGTAAAATCTATTATGCGTGCTTAACTGTGCAAAAGACCTACATACAAAGAAAAAGGAGTTGCTTTACAGGGGATGACTGAAATTTATATCATATGGGACAGTAGGCCAAAAGGCAAAAAGGTTACAAGCCCCTGGCACAGATAATTTTCAAACCATAATGGCATATTGACTGCACTCAGCATCCAAATACAGTAACAGAAAATGGGAAGGGCTTAGTGCCTGGTACTCTTAACAAATGGGAAGGGCTCAATACCTTGTGTTGTAAATAGTGGGAACTCATATAATTGGCAGCAAAAGTACAGACAGACAAAAACAGGATAAAACCAGTTCCTTGGCCAACACTGCTAGAAACGTGCTTATGTACATTCCATACAGCCACTGTAGTCAAATAGCTATTAATCACTCTTAGTCCAAGCTTGCCATGAGAAATGATTATTTGGTTGCGGCACCAGAGATCCTGAGACACTGTTCAAGGATGAGCCACTATGTTTGAGGAATAGAAAAGCCAAGAGGGTAATACTGGAATTTTCTTAAATGCAGCAGGCAGATGAACCTATTTCTTGTACAGTGCCTTGCAATTACTTGGCAAGCTCATTCATTCTTTTGCAGGATCAAATGTTGCAATGAAAGTGTTAAAGCAAACATGGAATGGGATGGTTACTCAGTATTTTGGGCAGAAATAGATCCCAGATGAGTAATGCACATGACATTGTGTGTCTGCTTCTCCAATTAAGCAAGGATGATTCTGCCAAGTGTGGCATTAAGGATCAAGACAGCAAAAATAGAAAAAATTCAAATTCAAGCAACTGAATTATTACAAAGGGAGGGATGTGGGAAAGATCTTCAATTTTCTGTTTAGCAGTTTTTGAGTCACAATTTTGCAAATTTGTTTTTAAAAGTGTGTATCAACATTCAAAGGAGATCATTGTTCAGGGACAGAGGTATGGGGCTGGAAGGACAAGTCAGTCAGGAAGGACAGGACTGCCTTTCAAATATCTGAATTACACAGTAACAACAGAACAGACTGCTTAAAGAAGCATGAATGAAATCAGGGGATTGTTAAAGGAAATAAATCTGAATGATATCAAGCCAATTTATCCCCATCAGAACAAAGCTCATTGTCAATGATTTTCTAAAGCAACACGCCCTCATCATTGATAGTAGGAACTGCAGATGCTGGATTCTCCAGCATC